>NW_027267181.1:0-46574 GCF_963676685.1 Mytilus edulis
TCTTAAATTTGTACTCCATTAGCTTCGCCATTGTAACCAAAGATTGCGCTTTATATGATATCCTCAGAATGTATCGCTTTATATTTTTGAATGCGAATAAGTCAAATAAACATTTTTAGCAGGATTTTATATTATAATTTGGCATTAATTAAATTTAATGATGCCAGTACTGCTAGAAATTTATACCCTGCTTGAGAGCTTCTAAACCAAGGTTAGGTATGCTATTTACAGCAAAATTGACCTATAAGTGCTTTCAAATACCTAAAAATTGTACAATTTGTCCTCTTTTAAGGTAATTTTATGATTTTAAATTAAGATAATGGGAAAAGTTTTAGAAATTTACCCAAAAATGAGACAGACTTGAAGTTTTTCACTATGATCCAGCATTTATTTTTAAATCACTTTTTGTCGCGTTTCAACATCAACTGCTAACCTTCATAAAATCTTTATTACTGAACCAATTTTAAAAACTAAGGTACCATTTTCATCGTAACAGCTAGTAGAACACAGAAAATATAATAAAAATTGAGGCAGGAGGGGAAAAATTTCACCTTAAGGTAGCACTCCACAGTTAGGTGTGTAGTTTCGCATTTTGGCCCCTGTGGATTTTTCAAATATGAGAGCTAGTGTGCAATAAAATTCATTTTTGGATAGCTGAGTATTAAAATAGCCATTGTATTGGGTTTATATGAACATCAAGATTATGTAATGTATGTAATATAGGCTGTTTTCTGTATGACAGTCCGTATTTGCATGTCCCTACCATACATTGGTCCGGCAATTATTGTAATGTTTTTTCCAACTTTTTATCGCACGAACTTTGTGATTGGATTTTACGAAAAAATGAGGCGAAAGACACCCATTTTTTATTTGATCATTAGAAAGATTTATGAAAACAGTTTCTAAAAAGGTATCACTCAAAGGCATTGAAATTCTAGTTTGATCCAAATTTTGAGGGCATATGTGACATGTCCACCCCCCTTTTTGCAATATTTTATGGTAAATAAATGCAGAATGTTGCCATGGATACACATAAAAGGAATTAATTTTCACTCTTTTAACTTTTGAAAATCAAATCTATGGAATATACTGATTACATACATATGCACATGTACAACACAAACAGTTAGGTTAATGTATTAGAAATCCAGGAATAGGAGATGATAAAACATTTTGTGGCTCATTTTTAATTTTATTTTCTAACCTGTGGAGTGCTACCTTATGGCACACCAGAAAGCACAGAAATGCACTTTTTAAGATAAAATTGACCACAAATCTTTAGTCTTTTATGTTTCTTGTTTTAGTTCTGAAGTTAAAAAATCTGCTAGGAATGCAATTTATGTTTATTTTATTGTTTACTGTCCTTAGCAACCAAATATACACATTTTGACACTTAGACATGTTGCGGTCTTAAATTTGTACTCCATTAGCTTCGCCATTGTAACCAAAGATTGCGCTTTATATGATATCCTCAGAATGTATCGCTTTATATTTTTGAATGCGAATAAGTCAAATAAACATTTTTAGCAGGATTTTATATTATAATTTGGCATTAATTAAATTTAATGATGCCAGTACTGCTAGAAATTTATACCCTGCTTGAGAGCTTCTAAACCAAGGTTAGGTATGCTATTTACAGCAAAATTGACCTATAAGTGCTTTCAAATACCTAAAAATTGTACAATTTGTCCTCTTTTAAGGTAATTTTATGATTTTAAATTAAGATAATGGGAAAAAGTTTAGAAATTTACCCCAAAAATGAGACAGACTTGAAGTTTTTCACTATGATCCAGCATTTATTTTTAAATCACTTTTTGTCGCGTTTCAACATCAACTGCTAACCTTCATAAAATCTTTATTACTGAACCAATTTTAAAAACTAAGGTACCATTTTCATCGTAACAGCTAGTAGAACACAGAAAATATAATAAAAATTGAGGCAGGAGGGGAAAAATTTCACCTTAAGGTAGCACTCCACAGTTAGGTGTGTAGTTTCGCATTTTGGCCCCTGTGGATTTTTCAAATATGAGAGCTAGTGTGCAATAAAATTCATTTTTGGATAGCTGAGTATTAAAATAGCCATTGTATTGGGTTTATATGAACATCAAGATTATGTAATGTATGTAATATAGGCTGTTTTCTGTATGACAGTCCGTATTTGCATGTCCCTACCATACATTGGTCCGGCAATTATTGTAATGTTTTTTTCCAACTTTTTATCGCACGAACTTTGTGATTGGATTTTACGAAAAAATGAGGCGAAAGACACCCATTTTTTATTTGATCATTAGAAAGATTTATGAAAACAGTTTCTAAAAAGGTATCACTCAAAGGCATTGAAATTCTAGTTTGATCCAAATTTTGAGGGCATATGTGACATGTCCACCCCCCTTTTTGCAATATTTTATGGTAAATAAATGCAGAATGTTGCCATGGATACACATAAAAGGAATTAATTTTCACTCTTTTAACTTTTGAAAATCAAATCTATGGAATATACTGATTACATACATATGCACATGTACAACACAAACAGTTAGGTTAATGTATTAGAAATCCAGGAATAGGAGATGATAAAACATTTTGTGGCTCATTTTTAATTTTATTTTCTAACTGTGGAGTGCTACCTTATGGCACACCAGAAAGCACAGAAATGCACTTTTTAAGATAAAATTGACCACAAATCTTTAGTCTTTTATGTTCTTGTTTTAGTTCTGAAGTTAAAAAATCTGCTAGGAATGCAATTTATGTTTATTTTATTGTTTACTGTCCTTAGCAACCAAATATACACATTTTGACACTTAGACATGTTGCGGTCTTAAATTTGTACTCCATTAGCTTCGCCATTGTAACCAAAGATTGCGCTTTATATGATATCCTCAGAATGTATCGCTTTATATTTTTGAATGCGAATAAGTCAAATAAACATTTTTAGCAGGATTTTATATTATAATTTGGCATTAATTAAATTTAATGATGCCAGTACTGCTAGAAATTTATACCCTGCTTGAGAGCTTCTAAACCAAGGTTAGGTATGCTATTTACAGCAAAATTGACCTATAAGTGCTTTCAAATACCTAAAAATTGTACAATTTGTCCTCTTTTAAGGTAATTTTATGATTTTAAATTAAGATAATGGGAAAAGTTTTAGAAATTTACCCAAAAATGAGACAGACTTGAAGTTTTTCACTATGATCCAGCATTTATTTTTAAATCACTTTTTGTCGCGTTTCAACATCAACTGCTAACCTTCATAAAATCTTTATTACTGAACCAATTTTAAAAACTAAGGTACCATTTTCATCGTAACAGCTAGTAGAACACAGAAAATATAATAAAAATTGAGGCAGGAGGGGAAAAATTTCACCTTAAGGTAGCACTCCACAGTTAGGTGTGTAGTTTCGCATTTTGGCCCCTGTGGATTTTTCAAATATGAGAGCTAGTGTGCAATAAAATTCATTTTTGGATAGCTGAGTATTAAAATAGCCATTGTATTGGGTTTATATGAACATCAAGATTATGTAATGTATGTAATATAGGCTGTTTTCTGTATGACAGTCCGTATTTGCATGTCCCTACCATACATTGGTCCGGCAATTATTGTAATGTTTTTTTCCAACTTTTTATCGCACGAACTTTGTGATTGGATTTTACGAAAAAATGAGGCGAAAGACACCCATTTTTTATTTGATCATTAGAAAGATTTATGAAAACAGTTTCTAAAAAGGTATCACTCAAAGGCATTGAAATTCTAGTTTGATCCAAATTTTGAGGGCATATGTGACATGTCCACCCCCCTTTTTGCAATATTTTATGGTAAATAAATGCAGAATGTTGCCATGGATACACATAAAAGGAATTAATTTTCACTCTTTTAACTTTTGAAAATCAAATCTATGGAATATACTGATTACATACATATGCACATGTACAACACAAACAGTTAGGTTAATGTATTAGAAATCCAGGAATAGGAGATGATAAAACATTTTGTGGCTCATTTTTAATTTTATTTTCTAACTGTGGAGTGCTACCTTATGGCACACCAGAAAGCACAGAAATGCACTTTTTAAGATAAAATTGACCACAAATCTTTAGTCTTTTATGTTCTTGTTTTAGTTCTGAAGTTAAAAAATCTGCTAGGAATGCAATTTATGTTTATTTTATTGTTTACTGTCCTTAGCAACCAAATATACACATTTTGACACTTAGACATGTTGCGGTCTTAAATTTGTACTCCATTAGCTTCGCCATTGTAACCAAAGATTGCGCTTTATATGATATCCTCAGAATGTATCGCTTTATATTTTTGAATGCGAATAAGTCAAATAAACATTTTTAGCAGGATTTTATATTATAATTTGGCATTAATTAATTTAATGATGCCAGTACTGCTAGAAATTTATACCCTGCTTGAGAGCTTCTAAACCAAGGTTAGGTATGCTATTTACAGCAAAATTGACCTATAAGTGCTTTCAAATACCTAAAAATTGTACAATTTGTCCTCTTTTAAGGTAATTTTATGATTTTAAATTAAGATAATGGGAAAAGTTTTAGAAATTTACCCAAAAATGAGACAGACTTGAAGTTTTTCACTATGATCCAGCATTTATTTTTAAATCACTTTTTGTCGCGTTTCAACATCAACTGCTAACCTTCATAAAATCTTTATTACTGAACCAATTTTAAAAACTAAGGTACCATTTTCATCGTAACAGCTAGTAGAACACAGAAAATATAATAAAAATTGAGGCAGGAGGGGAAAAATTTCACCTTAAGGTAGCACTCCACAGTTAGGTGTGTAGTTTCGCATTTTGGCCCCTGTGGATTTTTCAAATATGAGAGCTAGTGTGCAATAAAATTCATTTTTGGATAGCTGAGTATTAAAATAGCCATTGTATTGGGTTTATATGAACATCAAGATTATGTAATGTATGTAATATAGGCTGTTTTCTGTATGACAGTCCGTATTTGCATGTCCCTACCATACATTGGTCCGGCAATTATTGTAATGTTTTTTTCCAACTTTTTATCGCACGAACTTTGTGATTGGATTTTACGAAAAAATGAGGCGAAAGACACCCATTTTTTATTTGATCATTAGAAAGATTTATGAAAACAGTTTCTAAAAAGGTATCACTCAAAGGCATTGAAATTCTAGTTTGATCCAAATTTTGAGGGCATATGTGACATGTCCACCCCCCTTTTTGCAATATTTTATGGTAAATAAATGCAGAATGTTGCCATGGATACACATAAAAGGAATTAATTTTCACTCTTTTAACTTTTGAAAATCAAATCTATGGAATATACTGATTACATACATATGCACATGTACAACACAAACAGTTAGGTTAATGTATTAGAAATCCAGGAATAGGAGATGATAAAACATTTTGTGGCTCATTTTTAATTTTATTTTCTAACTGTGGAGTGCTACCTTATGGCACACCAGAAAGCACAGAAATGCACTTTTTAAGATAAAATTGACCACAAATCTTTAGTCTTTTATGTTCTTGTTTTAGTTCTGAAGTTAAAAAATCTGCTAGGAATGCAATTTATGTTTATTTTATTGTTTACTGTCCTTAGCAACCAAATATACACATTTTGACACTTAGACATGTTGCGGTCTTAAATTTGTACTCCATTAGCTTCGCCATTGTAACCAAAGATTGCGCTTTATATGATATCCTCAGAATGTATCGCTTTATATTTTTGAATGCGAATAAGTCAAATAAACATTTTTAGCAGGATTTTATATTATAATTTGGCATTAATTAAATTTAATGATGCCAGTACTGCTAGAAATTTATACCCTGCTTGAGAGCTTCTAAACCAAGGTTAGGTATGCTATTTACAGCAAAATTGACCTATAAGTGCTTTCAAATACCTAAAAATTGTACAATTTGTCCTCTTTTAAGGTAATTTTATGATTTTAAATTAAGATAATGGGAAAAGTTTTAGAAATTTACCCAAAAATGAGACAGACTTGAAGTTTTTCACTATGATCCAGCATTTATTTTTAAATCACTTTTTGTCGCGTTTCAACATCAACTGCTAACCTTCATAAAATCTTTATTACTGAACCAATTTTAAAAACTAAGGTACCATTTTCATCGTAACAGCTAGTAGAACACAGAAAATATAATAAAAATTGAGGCAGGAGGGGAAAAATTTCACCTTAAGGTAGCACTCCACAGTTAGGTGTGTAGTTTCGCATTTTGGCCCCTGTGGATTTTTCAAATATGAGAGCTAGTGTGCAATAAAATTCATTTTTGGATAGCTGAGTATTAAAATAGCCATTGTATTGGGTTTATATGAACATCAAGATTATGTAATGTATGTAATATAGGCTGTTTTCTGTATGACAGTCCGTATTTGCATGTCCCTACCATACATTGGTCCGGCAATTATTGTAATGTTTTTTTCCAACTTTTTATCGCACGAACTTTGTGATTGGATTTTACGAAAAAATGAGGCGAAAGACACCCATTTTTTATTTGATCATTAGAAAGATTTATGAAAACAGTTTCTAAAAAGGTATCACTCAAAGGCATTGAAATTCTAGTTTGATCCAAATTTTGAGGGCATATGTGACATGTCCACCCCCCTTTTTGCAATATTTTATGGTAAATAAATGCAGAATGTTGCCATGGATACACATAAAAGGAATTAATTTTCACTCTTTTAACTTTTGAAAATCAAATCTATGGAATATACTGATTACATACATATGCACATGTACAACACAAACAGTTAGGTTAATGTATTAGAAATCCAGGAATAGGAGATGATAAAACATTTTGTGGCTCATTTTTAATTTTATTTTCTAACTGTGGAGTGCTACCTTATGGCACACCAGAAAGCACAGAAATGCACTTTTTAAGATAAAATTGACCACAAATCTTTAGTCTTTTATGTTCTTGTTTTAGTTCTGAAGTTAAAAAATCTGCTAGGAATGCAATTTATGTTTATTTTATTGTTTACTGTCCTTAGCAACCAAATATACACATTTTGACACTTAGACATGTTGCGGTCTTAAATTTGTACTCCATTAGCTTCGCCATTGTAACCAAAGATTGCGCTTTATATGATATCCTCAGAATGTATCGCTTTATATTTTTGAATGCGAATAAGTCAAATAAACATTTTTAGCAGGATTTTATATTATAATTTGGCATTAATTAAATTTAATGATGCCAGTACTGCTAGAAATTTATACCCTGCTTGAGAGCTTCTAAACCAAGGTTAGGTATGCTATTTACAGCAAAATTGACCTATAAGTGCTTTCAAATACCTAAAAATTGTACAATTTGTCCTCTTTTAAGGTAATTTTATGATTTTAAATTAAGATAATGGGAAAAGTTTTAGAAATTTACCCAAAAATGAGACAGACTTGAAGTTTTTCACTATGATCCAGCATTTATTTTTAAATCACTTTTTGTCGCGTTTCAACATCAACTGCTAACCTTCATAAAATCTTTATTACTGAACCAATTTTAAAAACTAAGGTACCATTTTCATCGTAACAGCTAGTAGAACACAGAAAATATAATAAAAATTGAGGCAGGAGGGGAAAAATTTCACCTTAAGGTAGCACTCCACAGTTAGGTGTGTAGTTTCGCATTTTGGCCCCTGTGGATTTTTCAAATATGAGAGCTAGTGTGCAATAAAATTCATTTTTGGATAGCTGAGTATTAAAATAGCCATTGTATTGGGTTTATATGAACATCAAGATTATGTAATGTATGTAATATAGGCTGTTTTCTGTATGACAGTCCGTATTTGCATGTCCCTACCATACATTGGTCCGGCAATTATTGTAATGTTTTTTTCCAACTTTTTATCGCACGAACTTTGTGATTGGATTTTACGAAAAAATGAGGCGAAAGACACCCATTTTTTATTTGATCATTAGAAAGATTTATGAAAACAGTTTCTAAAAAGGTATCACTCAAAGGCATTGAAATTCTAGTTTGATCCAAATTTTGAGGGCATATGTGACATGTCCACCCCCCTTTTTGCAATATTTTATGGTAAATAAATGCAGAATGTTGCCATGGATACACATAAAAGGAATTAATTTTCACTCTTTTAACTTTTGAAAATCAAATCTATGGAATATACTGATTACATACATATGCACATGTACAACACAAACAGTTAGGTTAATGTATTAGAAATCCAGGAATAGGAGATGATAAAACATTTTGTGGCTCATTTTTAATTTTATTTTCTAACTGTGGAGTGCTACCTTATGGCACACCAGAAAGCACAGAAATGCACTTTTTAAGATAAAATTGACCACAAATCTTTAGTCTTTTATGTTCTTGTTTTAGTTCTGAAGTTAAAAAATCTGCTAGGAATGCAATTTATGTTTATTTTATTGTTTACTGTCCTTAGCAACCAAATATACACATTTTGACACTTAGACATGTTGCGGTCTTAAATTTGTACTCCATTAGCTTCGCCATTGTAACCAAAGATTGCGCTTTATATGATATCCTCAGAATGTATCGCTTTATATTTTTGAATGCGAATAAGTCAAATAAACATTTTTAGCAGGATTTTATATTATAATTTGGCATTAATTAAATTTAATGATGCCAGTACTGCTAGAAATTTATACCCTGCTTGAGAGCTTCTAAACCAAGGTTAGGTATGCTATTTACAGCAAAATTGACCTATAAGTGCTTTCAAATACCTAAAAATTGTACAATTTGTCCTCTTTTAAGGTAATTTTATGATTTTAAATTAAGATAATGGGAAAAGTTTTAGAAATTTACCCAAAAATGAGACAGACTTGAAGTTTTTCACTATGATCCAGCATTTATTTTTAAATCACTTTTTGTCGCGTTTCAACATCAACTGCTAACCTTCATAAAATCTTTATTACTGAACCAATTTTAAAAACTAAGGTACCATTTTCATCGTAACAGCTAGTAGAACACAGAAAATATAATAAAAATTGAGGCAGGAGGGGAAAAATTTCACCTTAAGGTAGCACTCCACAGTTAGGTGTGTAGTTTCGCATTTTGGCCCCTGTGGATTTTTCAAATATGAGAGCTAGTGTGCAATAAAATTCATTTTTGGATAGCTGAGTATTAAAATAGCCATTGTATTGGGTTTATATGAACATCAAGATTATGTAATGTATGTAATATAGGCTGTTTTCTGTATGACAGTCCGTATTTGCATGTCCCTACCATACATTGGTCCGGCAATTATTGTAATGTTTTTTTCCAACTTTTTATCGCACGAACTTTGTGATTGGATTTTACGAAAAAATGAGGCGAAAGACACCCATTTTTTATTTGATCATTAGAAAGATTTATGAAAACAGTTTCTAAAAAGGTATCACTCAAAGGCATTGAAATTCTAGTTTGATCCAAATTTTGAGGGCATATGTGACATGTCCACCCCCCTTTTTGCAATATTTTATGGTAAATAAATGCAGAATGTTGCCATGGATACACATAAAAGGAATTAATTTTCACTCTTTTAACTTTTGAAAATCAAATCTATGGAATATACTGATTACATACATATGCACATGTACAACACAAACAGTTAGGTTAATGTATTAGAAATCCAGGAATAGGAGATGATAAAACATTTTGTGGCTCATTTTTAATTTTATTTTCTAACTGTGGAGTGCTACCTTATGGCACACCAGAAAGCACAGAAATGCACTTTTTAAGATAAAATTGACCACAAATCTTTAGTCTTTTATGTTCTTGTTTTAGTTCTGAAGTTAAAAAATCTGCTAGGAATGCAATTTATGTTTATTTTATTGTTTACTGTCCTTAGCAACCAAATATACACATTTTGACACTTAGACATGTTGCGGTCTTAAATTTGTACTCCATTAGCTTCGCCATTGTAACCAAAGATTGCGCTTTATATGATATCCTCAGAATGTATCGCTTTATATTTTTGAATGCGAATAAGTCAAATAAACATTTTTAGCAGGATTTTATATTATAATTTGGCATTAATTAAATTTAATGATGCCAGTACTGCTAGAAATTTATACCCTGCTTGAGAGCTTCTAAACCAAGGTTAGGTATGCTATTTACAGCAAAATTGACCTATAAGTGCTTTCAAATACCTAAAAATTGTACAATTTGTCCTCTTTTAAGGTAATTTTATGATTTTAAATTAAGATAATGGGAAAAGTTTTAGAAATTTACCCAAAAATGAGACAGACTTGAAGTTTTTCACTATGATCCAGCATTTATTTTTAAATCACTTTTTGTCGCGTTTCAACATCAACTGCTAACCTTCATAAAATCTTTATTACTGAACCAATTTTAAAAACTAAGGTACCATTTTCATCGTAACAGCTAGTAGAACACAGAAAATATAATAAAAATTGAGGCAGGAGGGGAAAAATTTCACCTTAAGGTAGCACTCCACAGTTAGGTGTGTAGTTTCGCATTTTGGCCCCTGTGGATTTTTCAAATATGAGAGCTAGTGTGCAATAAAATTCATTTTTGGATAGCTGAGTATTAAAATAGCCATTGTATTGGGTTTATATGAACATCAAGATTATGTAATGTATGTAATATAGGCTGTTTTCTGTATGACAGTCCGTATTTGCATGTCCCTACCATACATTGGTCCGGCAATTATTGTAATGTTTTTTTCCAACTTTTTATCGCACGAACTTTGTGATTGGATTTTACGAAAAAATGAGGCGAAAGACACCCATTTTTTATTTGATCATTAGAAAGATTTATGAAAACAGTTTCTAAAAAGGTATCACTCAAAGGCATTGAAATTCTAGTTTGATCCAAATTTTGAGGGCATATGTGACATGTCCACCCCCCTTTTTGCAATATTTTATGGTAAATAAATGCAGAATGTTGCCATGGATACACATAAAAGGAATTAATTTTCACTCTTTTAACTTTTGAAAATCAAATCTATGGAATATACTGATTACATACATATGCACATGTACAACACAAACAGTTAGGTTAATGTATTAGAAATCCAGGAATAGGAGATGATAAAACATTTTGTGGCTCATTTTTAATTTTATTTTCTAACTGTGGAGTGCTACCTTATGGCACACCAGAAAGCACAGAAATGCACTTTTTAAGATAAAATTGACCACAAATCTTTAGTCTTTTATGTTCTTGTTTTAGTTCTGAAGTTAAAAAATCTGCTAGGAATGCAATTTATGTTTATTTTATTGTTTACTGTCCTTAGCAACCAAATATACACATTTTGACACTTAGACATGTTGCGGTCTTAAATTTGTACTCCATTAGCTTCGCCATTGTAACCAAAGATTGCGCTTTATATGATATCCTCAGAATGTATCGCTTTATATTTTTGAATGCGAATAAGTCAAATAAACATTTTTAGCAGGATTTTATATTATAATTTGGCATTAATTAAATTTAATGATGCCAGTACTGCTAGAAATTTATACCCTGCTTGAGAGCTTCTAAACCAAGGTTAGGTATGCTATTTACAGCAAAATTGACCTATAAGTGCTTTCAAATACCTAAAAATTGTACAATTTGTCCTCTTTTAAGGTAATTTTATGATTTTAAATTAAGATAATGGGAAAAGTTTTAGAAATTTACCCAAAAATGAGACAGACTTGAAGTTTTTCACTATGATCCAGCATTTATTTTTAAATCACTTTTTGTCGCGTTTCAACATCAACTGCTAACCTTCATAAAATCTTTATTACTGAACCAATTTTAAAAACTAAGGTACCATTTTCATCGTAACAGCTAGTAGAACACAGAAAATATAATAAAAATTGAGGCAGGAGGGGAAAAATTTCACCTTAAGGTAGCACTCCACAGTTAGGTGTGTAGTTTCGCATTTTGGCCCCTGTGGATTTTTCAAATATGAGAGCTAGTGTGCAATAAAATTCATTTTTGGATAGCTGAGTATTAAAATAGCCATTGTATTGGGTTTATATGAACATCAAGATTATGTAATGTATGTAATATAGGCTGTTTTCTGTATGACAGTCCGTATTTGCATGTCCCTACCATACATTGGTCCGGCAATTATTGTAATGTTTTTTTCCAACTTTTTATCGCACGAACTTTGTGATTGGATTTTACGAAAAAATGAGGCGAAAGACACCCATTTTTTATTTGATCATTAGAAAGATTTATGAAAACAGTTTCTAAAAAGGTATCACTCAAAGGCATTGAAATTCTAGTTTGATCCAAATTTTGAGGGCATATGTGACATGTCCACCCCCCTTTTTGCAATATTTTATGGTAAATAAATGCAGAATGTTGCCATGGATACACATAAAAGGAATTAATTTTCACTCTTTTAACTTTTGAAAATCAAATCTATGGAATATACTGATTACATACATATGCACATGTACAACACAAACAGTTAGGTTAATGTATTAGAAATCCAGGAATAGGAGATGATAAAACATTTTGTGGCTCATTTTTAATTTTATTTTCTAACTGTGGAGTGCTACCTTATGGCACACCAGAAAGCACAGAAATGCACTTTTTAAGATAAAATTGACCACAAATCTTTAGTCTTTTATGTTCTTGTTTTAGTTCTGAAGTTAAAAAATCTGCTAGGAATGCAATTTATGTTTATTTTATTGTTTACTGTCCTTAGCAACCAAATATACACATTTTGACACTTAGACATGTTGCGGTCTTAAATTTGTACTCCATTAGCTTCGCCATTGTAACCAAAGATTGCGCTTTATATGATATCCTCAGAATGTATCGCTTTATATTTTTGAATGCGAATAAGTCAAATAAACATTTTTAGCAGGATTTTATATTATAATTTGGCATTAATTAAATTTAATGATGCCAGTACTGCTAGAAATTTATACCCTGCTTGAGAGCTTCTAAACCAAGGTTAGGTATGCTATTTACAGCAAAATTGACCTATAAGTGCTTTCAAATACCTAAAAATTGTACAATTTGTCCTCTTTTAAGGTAATTTTATGATTTTAAATTAAGATAATGGGAAAAGTTTTAGAAATTTACCCAAAAATGAGACAGACTTGAAGTTTTTCACTATGATCCAGCATTTATTTTTAAATCACTTTTTGTCGCGTTTCAACATCAACTGCTAACCTTCATAAAATCTTTATTACTGAACCAATTTTAAAAACTAAGGTACCATTTTCATCGTAACAGCTAGTAGAACACAGAAAATATAATAAAAATTGAGGCAGGAGGGGAAAAATTTCACCTTAAGGTAGCACTCCACAGTTAGGTGTGTAGTTTCGCATTTTGGCCCCTGTGGATTTTTCAAATATGAGAGCTAGTGTGCAATAAAATTCATTTTTGGATAGCTGAGTATTAAAATAGCCATTGTATTGGGTTTATATGAACATCAAGATTATGTAATGTATGTAATATAGGCTGTTTTCTGTATGACAGTCCGTATTTGCATGTCCCTACCATACATTGGTCCGGCAATTATTGTAATGTTTTTTTCCAACTTTTTATCGCACGAACTTTGTGATTGGATTTTACGAAAAAATGAGGCGAAAGACACCCATTTTTTATTTGATCATTAGAAAGATTTATGAAAACAGTTTCTAAAAAGGTATCACTCAAAGGCATTGAAATTCTAGTTTGATCCAAATTTTGAGGGCATATGTGACATGTCCACCCCCCTTTTTGCAATATTTTATGGTAAATAAATGCAGAATGTTGCCATGGATACACATAAAAGGAATTAATTTTCACTCTTTTAACTTTTGAAAATCAAATCTATGGAATATACTGATTACATACATATGCACATGTACAACACAAACAGTTAGGTTAATGTATTAGAAATCCAGGAATAGGAGATGATAAAACATTTTGTGGCTCATTTTTAATTTTATTTTCTAACTGTGGAGTGCTACCTTATGGCACACCAGAAAGCACAGAAATGCACTTTTTAAGATAAAATTGACCACAAATCTTTAGTCTTTTATGTTCTTGTTTTAGTTCTGAAGTTAAAAAATCTGCTAGGAATGCAATTTATGTTTATTTTATTGTTTACTGTCCTTAGCAACCAAATATACACATTTTGACACTTAGACATGTTGCGGTCTTAAATTTGTACTCCATTAGCTTCGCCATTGTAACCAAAGATTGCGCTTTATATGATATCCTCAGAATGTATCGCTTTATATTTTTGAATGCGAATAAGTCAAATAAACATTTTTAGCAGGATTTTATATTATAATTTGGCATTAATTAAATTTAATGATGCCAGTACTGCTAGAAATTTATACCCTGCTTGAGAGCTTCTAAACCAAGGTTAGGTATGCTATTTACAGCAAAATTGACCTATAAGTGCTTTCAAATACCTAAAAATTGTACAATTTGTCCTCTTTTAAGGTAATTTTATGATTTTAAATTAAGATAATGGGAAAAGTTTTAGAAATTTACCCAAAAATGAGACAGACTTGAAGTTTTTCACTATGATCCAGCATTTATTTTTAAATCACTTTTTGTCGCGTTTCAACATCAACTGCTAACCTTCATAAAATCTTTATTACTGAACCAATTTTAAAAACTAAGGTACCATTTTCATCGTAACAGCTAGTAGAACACAGAAAATATAATAAAAATTGAGGCAGGAGGGGAAAAATTTCACCTTAAGGTAGCACTCCACAGTTAGGTGTGTAGTTTCGCATTTTGGCCCCTGTGGATTTTTCAAATATGAGAGCTAGTGTGCAATAAAATTCATTTTTGGATAGCTGAGTATTAAAATAGCCATTGTATTGGGTTTATATGAACATCAAGATTATGTAATGTATGTAATATAGGCTGTTTTCTGTATGACAGTCCGTATTTGCATGTCCCTACCATACATTGGTCCGGCAATTATTGTAATGTTTTTTTCCAACTTTTTATCGCACGAACTTTGTGATTGGATTTTACGAAAAAATGAGGCGAAAGACACCCATTTTTTATTTGATCATTAGAAAGATTTATGAAAACAGTTTCTAAAAAGGTATCACTCAAAGGCATTGAAATTCTAGTTTGATCCAAATTTTGAGGGCATATGTGACATGTCCACCCCCCTTTTTGCAATATTTTATGGTAAATAAATGCAGAATGTTGCCATGGATACACATAAAAGGAATTAATTTTCACTCTTTTAACTTTTGAAAATCAAATCTATGGAATATACTGATTACATACATATGCACATGTACAACACAAACAGTTAGGTTAATGTATTAGAAATCCAGGAATAGGAGATGATAAAACATTTTGTGGCTCATTAGGAAATTTGATTTATTAAATTATAGTTTATACACAATACAATGTATCTGTTATCAATGATTTCAGCAGGCAGGTATCTAGTCTATTCTTAGGAAATTACATAATATCTATTTTTAGCTTAGTAGGAATAGTGCCCTAGAGGGGGGTTAGAGTATTGTTGATGAATTGAGAGGAAGCATCGTTGTATTTGATGCAATTACAATCAGTTATTATCTACTGTTTTCGAACCATATTCGAAAAAATCTTTTATGTTAACGGATATTGACATAGATATACGTTTCTTTGGAATAGTGATTGGATATTGTTCATTTGATTGAGTAATTATTATCACTTCAATGTCACTGTCCAAGTACGTGCTATGGATACGTACGCGCCCAGGTAACACAGATAATCGTATTATGAGCTTTAATATTTCGAAACTGGATTAACTCTTCTTGTAGAGTTGAGAACAAGAACATTGATGTCCAGCTCACGCTATGAGAATGACTGATTGACCTTATTTCGATATGGAGACATTCGGCCATGACAGCATTTTCAAGTGCGCGATCCCACAATGCAACGCATATTTGTAAACAATAACATTACACGATTGAGTAGACTAAGTGTGTAAACGTTCGTTTAATATTTAATACACAGCTTGAATTAATAAATAAATGTTGGTTAGCATTTTCCAAATGTCAGTATCATTACAGTTTCCCGTACATTAGGCCCGCCAGTTTTATCGCTATGTCGACGGCATTCAATATTCCATAAACACTACGTTTGAACTCATGCTATATCAGCACACTAGCTATGCATACACATTCCATTTGCCTTTAATGCTTAATTTCTTTGATAAGCAGCCGATAAGCATGTTTCTACCGCCCAGGCTCGGAAGTCAGTGATCATGATACATGAGATATATACATTTGTTATGGTTTTATGCAGAACCACTGCGTCTGGTGGACACTTTGCTTCAACGTAGATATAGTTCCAGATTAGTCCTTACAATGTATTAATTCCCCAGTTCTTCAACACTAGTCCAAGGGCACTGAGGGAACGCTTAGATCATACAGAACACACCGGGTTTACCATATACTAGGCTAGTATACAGGTTTATCATATACTACTGCAGAGTAGGGTGTGAAGAGCAGCATGGAGATTCGAAGATATGTATACTCAGCACGTATATTGTCTGAACTTCTTAAGGATATGCAACTGAATGTATTGGATTGGTGGAAACTTTGCCTTTGTTAAGTATAAGTAATATTTTTTTATTTTATTGATAAGCACAACATACATCTGTAATAACAGCAGACACATACATGTATTTAAATAAGTAATACTATGTATTAATGTCTCATATTTTAGCACATAGTATCACACGGTATCTTTATCTCTATTCTAGATTGTTCCACACCGACAGAGATCTCTTCAGGTTAAATTTCGTACATTTAGTATGAATTTATATTTTATGTACATGTATTATATTCCACATACATGTAGTACAGAAGCACAGTATTTATCATGTTCATATTGCTATTTTAGATTGCTACATGTACATGTATCTCTATTCTAGATTATTCTACACCTTCCAGGACATTTCTCAGTCATATGTATTTATTTTATATGTATGATATTTCATCACATAGCACAGTTTTTATCATATTTATATTTATTCCTGAGGGTTCCACAACCGTCCAAGATCTCTTCAGGTGTATATTTCGTACGGTATATTAAGAATTATATGAATTTAAATGTATATATATTTCAGCACATAGTACATGAAGCACACAGTTTTTATCACGTTCATATCGCTATTCTATTTGCTATCTCTATACTAGATTATTTTACACATTCCAGGATCTTCCAAGATGGACATTTCTCAGTATTGTTATGCATACATGTATGTATTTATTTTATATCTATTATATTTCAGCACATAGTACATGTAGCACACATTTATTTATTGTGTTTATATCTTTAGTCTAGATTGCTCCACACATGCAGGGATCTCCCCAGGTGTACATTTCATACAGTACAGTTACATATATTATATTTCAGGTCGTAAAAAAAAAAAAAAAAAAAAAAAAAAAAAAAAAAAAAAAAAAAAAAAAAAAAAAAAAAAAAAAAAAAAAAAAAAAATTCTATTTATGTGTATTGTACTACGCCTGTTGGATCGCCACAGGTCGTATCACCCTGCTGGATCGCCACAGGTCATTCATTCTCTTTATGTATACTGTACTACACCTGCTGGATCGCCACAGGTCATTCTATTTATGTGTATTGTACTACGCCTGTTGGATCGCCACAGGTCGTATCACCCTGCTGGATCGCCACAGGTCATTCATTCTCTTTATGTATACTGTACTACACCTGCTGGATCGCCACAGGTCATTCTATTTATGTGTATTGTACTACGCCTGTTGGATCGCCACAGGTCGTATCACCCTGCTGGATCGCCACAGGTCATTCATTCTCTTTATGTATACTGTACTACACCTGCTGGATCGCCACAGGTCATTCTATTTATGTGTATTGTACTACGCCTGTTGGATCGCCACAGGTCGTATCATCCTGATGGATCGCCACAGGTCATTCATTCTCTTTATGTATACTGTACTACACCTGCTGGATCGCCACAGGTCATTCTATTTATGTGTATTGTACTACGCCTGTTGGATCGCCACAGGTCGTATCACCCTGCTGGATCGCCACAGGTCATTCATTCTCTTTATGTATACTGTACTACACCTGCTGGATCGCCACAGGTCATTCTATTTATGTGTATTGTACTACACCTGTTGGATCGCCACAGGTCGTATCACCCTGCTGGATCGCCACAGGTCATTCATTCTCTTTATGTATACTGTACTACACCTGCTGGATCGCCACAGGTCATTCTATTTATGTGTATTGTACTACGCCTGTTGGATCGCCACAGGTCGTATCACCCTGCTGGATCGCCACAGGTCATTCTGTCTATTTATGTGTATGTACTACGCCTGCTGGATCGCCACAGGTCATTTTCTTATTTTGTATATTGCACTACATTTGATGGATACTACGCCTGCTGGATCGCCACAGGTTATTTATTTATATATATTGTACTACGCCTGCTGGATCGCCACAGGTAATTTTATTTATGTATACATGAATTGTACTACATCTGCTGGATCGCCACAGGTTATTTTATTTATGTATATTGTACTACGCCTGCTGGATCACGTATTGTACTTGCTGCATCGCCACAGATCATTCATTATCTTAATGTATACTGTACTATGCCTGCTTGATCGCTTCAGGTTAATTTAATTATGTGTATTGTACTACGCCTGCTGGATCGCCACAGGTCATATTATCTTTTATTATGTATTAATGTGTTATATTTAACTCAGCGAGTATTTCCACTTAGACTCTCTTGTTTAAGGATTACTAAGACTTCCCAGGTTGTTTCTTTTATTTTATTTTACAGGAAAATACAGATACAGACATTAAAACCTTCGTTTTTCGGATGAAGACTTCAGAACTTTATAGCACCGTTATATATAAGAAAACAATACCCTGATGCCTGCCTTCATATATAGTATAATGTGTTAGACAACAGTTCAACTTGTTTATTTTAACCTATCGTTTTTCGGATGCAGAATTCAGAACTATTAAGCACTAGATATGAGGATAGCTATATCTTGATGCAGACTTCAGAACTATATAGCACCGGAATATATAAGGAGGACGATACCTTGATTCATGCATTCATAGTTAATGTGTCAGAACTAGTCACACTTCTCTAAGCATTAAACGCAAGAACTTTAACTATGTAGACAGAGTTATTTTATCCGTCTGGGTTAGAGAGAAGTGATTACTGTGATCACTCTTTCAGAACTGGTAGAGGGTTCTTTTTAAAGCACAACAGAAATGTGTTGTTTTTGAAATTATTGTATTGTTAAAGTAATATGAAACGAGTTTTGGGTAAAAAAAATGTCTTAAAAAATATACTTGTTATGTTTACATTCCCTAAAAACTAAACCATTCGTGGCGGTTTCAGTACGAAAATCGCGATTATATGGCATGCAAACCAGAAAACAAGTCCATCTGCTACGAGTTTTTTCATAACAATGGAGGTTAATTAACTTTCGTAAGCACTGTTCCGATGATTGCCGATCTTCACCAGCGTAAACAATGATGACGTCAACGATGGATGCTGAGGTAAGTCCACGTTATACTGGTTCAGAAAGAAGTTAAATTTCAAGCGTTAAAGTGCCTTACAGAGAAATTCTTTTAACTGTTTATCAAAAAAGAATATCAGTTGTAATATTTCATCCTTACTTCCTCGATATATATTCAAAAATTGGACTGAAAACGTTAAAATCGTGAAGAATCATTGCTAGGGGCCCCAATTGGGGAAAAGAAAATAGAACACAGAATCTATCAATTTATCTAAACTTCTCGTCGGAGTCTACCGTGTCACATGTAAAAATTATCTACAATTTATTATATTTGAATGAATAGGTAAAGGAGTTGCCAAAAAGTGTCAGATAAACAAAATTTCAACACGAACGCAAACAAACAGATATCAAATTGCCGTTTTGCAAAAACAGCAAGTTGTGTACCTCGGAGCAAGAAGGCACGGGTCCCTCTTATATTGAGACACTTTAAATGATGGAATAGGTCTCCTTGTAGTATTAGTAACTGCCAGCTTAAAGTTCGGATAGAGAAGTGACAGGAATGCATTGTATTTTACAACTAATCAGGCCGCCACTGAACCCTCCTTAGTCGACTCTCAAGTTTGACACTAGCCACAAAGGTTTCATGGGCTGTATTATATCCTCCAGGTTTAACAGAAGGGAAAATCAATTCAATTTAGGGAGGGGTGTGTGTTTTTGTGTGGTAGATATTGTGGATAAAAAATCCTGGATGATTTTAGCTGTACCTGTGTTCTGCTTTTTTTTTCACTATATTTAGTCCTGCCTTTTTTTTATAAGTTTATCCTGTTATTGTGGGCCCAGCTTCTCATCCTGCTTTTTTTTTTAATCAAAACTAAAATTAAATGGTAGCTCTCTTATATATATTTAGTATGAGAATGGTCATAATGTAGTCACAAATATAAAGGGAAAATGTAAGCATATGTATGCAATGCATTATTGCAATTCTAGTAAATAGTTTTATTTCATATCTTTTTCTGAAGATGTGAGTTTTGCTAGACAGCTCAGCATATTTTTCTACAAGTTTTGTGCTTTTACCTTATTGAAAAATGATTTGGAAAAAGTCGCAAAGCAACAGAAACTTTTTCTGTAACATGATTTAATTTTTTGTTGTTGTTTTTTTTTTTACTTTTCTTACCGGTATACATATATTTTAGGTAAGGCAGTTCAGAATATGTTTTTAAGCTTTATGCTCTTAAAGGGGCACTAGCTACGATTTATATAAAGAAATAAAGTATGATTTTTTTTAGATCAATCATTAATCAAATTGGAATAATGAAATAATAATTTGCTTTTAGCAATCAATTTCCTTTAATTTTGTTGAAATAAGCGATTAAACATAATTTTTGACTGATTCACTTGCAAGTGAAAACGTCATCATCATTCTAACCGGTATTCATGTGAACTTCAAGTTAACCCCTAGCTAGAGATTGACAACGCATGCATTGTACGTGTACTGGTTATTTAAAGAAAAAGAATGTCAACAATGAAAGTGAAACTACGGTAAATCATTTGATTACTAATTCGATGCACATAAAATCATTCTTATATGGTTAAAAACAATGAGAAACATCTATTTTTAATCTATAAAATAAAATCAAACAGACCTATAAAAATGCAATTGCACGTGTTGGTTTAATCTATTCGTACCTTTATTTTTGTTTACATCGCTTATATGGTCATCTGAGGTCAAATCGATAGTTAATTAGATGGCGTCTGGACTAAAATACACACGAAACGAACCTTTATATTATCTACCCCATGCTCTGTAAACTGTTTATTTTAGACTTTTGATAGTTTGGATAAATGTTTTACATTGTTATAAACCAAATATGAGAATTTGAGTCAAATCGGTAACAATGAATTTGACAGCTAGTGCCCCTTTAAGGGACGGACAATTTAACTTGGGGTGGGGTGGGGTGATGTTTTTTTTTTCTGGTCAGAATTTTTTGTTTTGGTAAGTGGTGCGACAACCTTTTTTTTCAAATTTCACAATTTTTTATGGTAAATATCCTGTCAGAATATTTTTTATCCTCTTGCTGGTCAAATTATTTATTTTATCAAAGTTCAGGATCAAAATATTTATTAACAAAACAAACAATAAGGGGGGCGCTTGAATTTTTGTCTTGACCAAATATTGTTTGTCCTTATATATAAGATACATATGGAATAAAATATCTTATTTACAGTTTTCAGATGCATCAAGTAACAGGAGCAGGTCGCCAACATCTGACCTTAGCTCTGACAATGGTCAGCCTATGGAGAGAAAACCAAAGAGAGGTCGTGGAAGGGGCAGTGGACGTGGACGTGGAAGAGGTAGAGGTCAGGCGAGAGGCAGCAGAAGAGGCAGAGGACAGGGAAACAGAGGCCAGCTCCAAGAGGTCAATAGAGAAAACAGGATAGCTCAACTTGAGGTATTGATCAGCAACAGAAAATAGTACCAAAATCTTTATCTTCAAATTATTGTGCCCGCCTTACCAATGTCCTGTAGCTTTCTCAGCTCCTACTTATAATAATTGGATTTGAAATGTGCACTGGCACTCATACCACATCTTCTTATTTATATTGTAAGGAAAAAAAAGTCATATCAAAGTTATTTTCAAAGTGATCAGAAACATACAATCTATAATTATTACATCTGTAAAATCCTATATTGATGTTTCTGTGTATGTGTTTAGTTTCACGCATCTTTATGGATTCCAGGAAACATTTTACGTACGCTCGTTAATCATTTACCATTTAAATTTTCGAAAAAAACATTGTGTTTAATATGATTTTGAAACAAAAACATTATTTTTTGGTGATTCGTCGGCTTAAACTTTCATGGAGGTAAATCAGCAAAGTCTGATCATCTGTAAATAGTGACCCTCAATAGTTGTAACATTGGACTGTACTACTTTCAATTTTAATCGCTTTTTTTTCAGAATAGAGTCAATTCAATGTCCGTTGATGACATGCGCATTATTCTCAAACAAATTGCAAAGGCACAGCCCAGTTTCATACTCAATATCCTGGACAATTCAAATGTTGGCAATGGGCAGCCAGCTGGACCAGAACCACCAAAACCAGACCAGCCATCATGGTGCTCCTGCTCTAATTGCAGAGAGATGCCAACACAGCAGGAGAGGCTCTGTTGCAAAAGACAGCCTGTGAACTGCCATTCAAGGTTACCGGTAAGATTACAGTAACATAAATACAATTTGACTTGTAGAAAAAATAGAATTAATAGAGAAAAATATAGCTTGCTTCCTTTTCTGTTGCACCTTGATGTTACTCTTGTTAGGATCTGTGAAAATTTTCATCACATTTTCTCAGGAACTACAATACAAGGATTTCTGAAATTTGGTTTCAGGATTTATATAAGTCAGGTATGCCATGTGATGCGTTTTCAGATTCATCACTCGACAACTTCCTGTTTACCGAACACTTGCATATTTTTACACTATTAATATTATCCACTTGCGGCGGGGGTATCATCAGTGAGCAGTAGCTCGCAGTTTCACTTGTTCTTTTTGTTAGTGTCATCTCTGTCGTCATACTGTTCTTGTTGCACAATCTGTCTGCATTATATGATTTACATTTTTTTCCCCGTTTTCTTTTCTTGTGCTGTAAAGCTTTCATTGTAGTTGGTTTGACATTTCTCATTTGACACTGTATTGGTATAATATTTATGCTACAATATTTGTATTTTTTGAAAAATACATTAAATAATAAATAATCTTCTTTATTTCTAGGATTTCCAGCAATGTGTCCTAGATGAACTTGTTTTGGAGCTGGCAATCCGGTACCGGAATGATTTTCTGGCACAGCCTGAAGATGACAACTACAACAGGTGTCATCGCCATGCTGCCTATAGACAATACATACTATGGATACATGGATATTTGGGGGCCGGCAATAGGAGGGTTATACCCAGCTGTTGCGTATGGAGAATAAGGGACAAGTATCCCGATGGAACTGGGCAGTATGTTGGCTTTGTTGGTGGCAGACTTGGCTAAATAAAAAAGTAATATGAAAGGTTTTATTTTTTGAACACCAAACTGAAGAATAATGATCTGAATCAACAATAGCACAAAGCATAGATAAAAAAATTACAAATGGGAAAAGTTTCCTGAGATTACAACATATTCATTTTTTGTACGTAAATGAGGCTGTTAGTTCTCTCGTTTGAATTGTTTTACATTGTCAATTTGGGGCCATTAATAGCTGACTATGCTGTATGTGCTTTGCTCATTGTTGAAGGCTGTACGGTGACCTATAAATGTTAATTTCTGTGTCATTTTTGTCTCTTGTGGATAGTTGTCTCATTGGCAATCATACCACATCTTCTTTTTTAATAAATAGTCAGTCAGTGCTATGAAATATAGATTACACCGATTTAATTTTAGTCTCGATACTGATGAACTAACACTGTTCATTGGTTGTTGTTTGTTATTGTTTTCGTTCTCGATTTGTATATTTTAATCAGGTTTCCTGTTTGAATTGTTTTACACGGATCTATTTTGTGACTTTTATAGCTTGATGTTAGGTTTGAGCCAAAGATCTGTGTTGAAGACTGTATTGTAACATTAAATTGCTTACTTCAACTATATGGTGTTTTCGAGGGAGTGTTGTCTCATCGGCCTTCATACCATATCTTCTTATGAAATTTTAAGTCAGTGAACCATGAAATATATGTTACAATGATCTTATTTTGTCTTGATGTTGATTGACTACCATAGATGCAAGTTGTTGAACTGTGAAATGGCACTCGCAATTATTATTTTGCTTTGGTCTTGTAGTGCTACCACAGGTGCATCTATATATAAGATTTCATTGCTCTAACACACACATCAATATAATTGAACGTTGACCAAAGAACCATGAAAATAAGGTCAAGATCAACGGACACCTCCCAGAAAGACACACACATTTTTCAATTATTTAATAAATTAAATGTGCCAGTAGTCATACTATCCTTATAGAATTGGAACCACAGACCAAATCAGAGAAATTTATCATTGACCAATGAATTATGCAAATAATGTAAAGGTCAGATATTACTAACCAGACAAAAAATCTACACCTTGCATAAACCAAATATATTTCACCTATTCCATATGACTTTTTGAAAAAACAGCAAACAAGTAAAAAAAAAAATGTTTGTGAGTTTTCATTGAAAACACATGTCGCCGAGAAATGACAAGGTTTAACAGGAAGTTCATGATCAATGACAATAATATCACTTTACATGGTATAGCACCCTGGGATATAACTTTCAGGCAAATATTTAGTACAAAATTACAATGAATTAGTATCATTAGCATACAACATGTACAAGGTCTATTCTAATTTGTACAATACAGGTACAAAATCAATAAGAGCTAATCTAGAATAAAATGTTGGGCAATTTTATTTTTGTCTGAACATAAAAAACTTTCTAAAATGCTTCAACAATTCATAATGCATAAAACATTATAATCAACTGGTACTTAAATGGACATCAGTCCAACTGTAATCGAGAGTTTTTTCTGGGTCTTCCTTGTTAAATCTTGATATTTTTTGTGCGACAAGATCAGCTGTTGATGGTGGCAAGGTTGGTGCAAGTACTGCTGACACTCTCCTTGGGTCATTGACATCTAGTAGCACTTTTCTGTTCATCCCAACAGGATCTTGTAGTCGGTTTTCTACTATGGTTTTTATTATGGTAGGGACATGGTGATAGTCTTTGTCCTCCCTTTTAGCATACACTGACCACTGAATACCAGTCTTGCTGTAGTATCTCTGATACCTAAAAAAATTTTTTTTAATGTACATGTATAAAAATACTCAATAGTGTACCAAGTGATAGACAACCGAACAGATCTAATATTTACGGACTTCCCAAAAAAGTTTGTGTTGCAGTCTACATATTATGGAGGCTGACAGTATTGTACTACTGTGAAAGTACTTTTATTCGTGGGGTAGCAATTTTCGTGGTTTTTTGTGTATGACTTTATCCACGAATTTAAGTGTCCAACGAAATAAAACAACATTTGTTCAAACCAAGACATAGAAATATCCCCATGTAGGTTTGACTACTGTTATAATCTAGAAAGTATATTGAATATCGGCGATCTGTCGGAGAATATTACAATACACGGAGTGGTCAGAGAGCAAATACTGTGGATTCATTAATATTCGTTGGATACCAATTTTCGTGGATTTCGTGGGTACATGATAACCACGAATTTAAATGTTGAACGAAACATAAAATTTCTATTATGCTTTGTATGCAGATATTGGCATAACCACGAAATCAAATATCCACGAAAATGCAATTTACAATTCAAGATATGTTTATACTATTTGATTTTTGTAACTGTTTTCTATAGGCGACATGTTTATGGCCTTATTAACACCTTTGATGATCTTTAATCTGTTGATTACTCTATCTCAGTTAACAATTTTATCCATCGCTTCTAATGGCTTCAATTTTTCATTTTTTCTTTGTTTTTAATTTTTTTTAAATTAAATCAACGAATTTAAAATTCCATGAACATGTAAATGTTGCTTAAACCACGAAAATTGATACCCACAAATTAAAGTACCTTCACAGTATTCCATATTTTTTCCAAATAAAAACAAGAATGTGTCCATTGTACATGGATGCCCCACTCGCACTATCATATACTCTGTTTAGTGGATCTTGAAATTGGGGTAAAAAATCTAATTTGGCATTTAAATGATAAAGTTCTTAACATTGGGAATATGTGTACTAAGTTTCAGGTTGATTCGACTTCAACTTCATCAAAAACTGCCTTGACCAAAATCTTAACCAGACCTAAAGCGGAACAGACGCACAGACAAGAAAACATAATGCCCCTACTCCTATCGTAGATGGGGAATAACAATAATAGTTTACCTAGTGCTTCCATCTTTGTTGACCATCATTTGCCTTTGGCAATGAGCATTATTATCCAGGGCTGCTAACAGATTGCGAGCTCTGTATGAAACTGGATTAAATGAATGGCGCTTGGAAGCATATTTAAGGATCAAATTCTGGAAATTTTCCAATTCAGCTGTGCTCCTGAAAAAAAGTAAATAATAAGTAAATCTGTAAGCTACTGCTCACTAATGATACCCCCATTTAAATTATAAGGTAAACAGGAAGTTAAGTAACGAAATTGAAAACATACTGCACAGTAAAGCATGCTCATATAAACCTTAATACCATATTTCAAAGAGCCGTAATGTGTAGTTTGTTGAAAATTAGTAAAAACAAAAATGTGTCCGAGGTACACGGATGCCCCACATGACTTGCATTTTCCATGTTCAATGGACTGTAAAATTGGGTATTGATTGGCTAATGACATGTCGTTAAAAAACCTATATTCCCAGCTTGTTGCTAAGACATATTCCTGGATGTCGCTAACCATTTCCCATTGTTATCTACATACATATTGGTAAATATTGGTATTTTTACACCCTTCCAATACCTTGTACAACCTTTGGCCCACCTCAGATGTACTACTTGGTTACTTTATGTGATTAAAATACCCATATCTTAGGATATGAACATAGATAACTTATATCATACCTGCAGTTTAAGTAGTAAGGAATTTTCTTAATGAATCTTTTGTCCATCACAATTCCAATGGCTGCATCATGAGCTGGTGAACCAGCTTTCAACCAACCCTTTTCCCTCTCTGCACATAACGGACCATGTTTACAGGCATATGTTCCATCGTCAGTGTAAGACATAGACCATTCATGCTCGTTAACAACATGGTGTATCATTCCACACCACACACCCTGTAAATTCAAAATAGCAATTGAGGAATAAATTCAAATTAGAAATACAACCTTATAGTGCAAATTACAAAGAAATAGGGAAATGAGAATATATCTGGACAACAAAAATGTTTTTCTCACACGATACACTTAGATTTTCGTCTATGAGACAATGATATTTTTTCAAGCCTGGAATAAAATATTCATTCATAATTTTTTTTTTTTGATACATGTCTCTTATGTCTTCAAAGCATTCAATACTGATTTTTAGTCGCTTCTTTTTAAAATGATTTCTATTCTGAATTTTACTGGATGAGATGGTATTTAATCCTAAAATATAAACAGATCAAACAATAACCATATCCAAAACAAGAACATGTACTACCATATCATAACATACCATGAATTCTTGAATAGACTTTGATACATCTGCAGAATACCAAAAGTGATTTACAATATCTCTAGTCCATTCCAGTAGACATTTCTTTTCCTTTTCCTGCCCAGCCTATTAAAAATAAGTTACATAAAAATAAAGAGCAGATTCTTGTAGAACAAAAGATTATTGTGTATATTCATGATAATATGTATTTTTAAAGCTTATTATAACTGTTCAATATTCAAAATAAAAAAAATAATACCACCTAAATTTTAAGATGTATTTGTAGAAAATAAAAAAAACCAATGCAATCAATAATCAAAATGGCATCATGATTTCAATTAATAATGACTCCATGAGGGTTTATTTTCAAAATTCATTCACTTGTTAAGGCTGAGTTTCAGATTAGATAAATAAGTTGATTGACAAACAAAAATGAATAATATTAGTACATGTATATAAATTAAACTGTTTCTTTGATACCTACCTTTATGATCTTCTTTCCAAGATTTTTGGCCCCATGCCAAATATCAAAGGAATGTTTGATATTTGGAAATTCTCTCCCTGAAAGAAGATTATACATAATTAAACAGTTTTAAATATCCATGCAGTGCACTGAACATACTTTATTCAGCATATGGATGCAGGGTACTCAACTCCAACCGAAGTTGTTTACCTTGACCTTTGACGTACATTACATACATTGTGACACAATCAATGTATGTCAACTACTAGTTTGAAAAAATAACGGTTCTCAACATATACTGATATAGACCAGATACAATCTTTACCATAGAATCATGGGTTCTCAACTGAAACCTGACGTTTATTAATGTACATTTTTTTTTAAACTTTTTGCTTCAGTTGTATTTTAATGTGTACATACTTAGTGCAATATTTTGACAAAAGAAACAATTACTCCTGGTGTAAATACTTTTTACAATTTTTTACTATACTATAACTTATGCATACATTGTATATAAGAAATCGTTATACAACTTACTCATTAATGCTTCCACTTGGACATGGGCATCAGTGACTATTTCAGCTATTTTCAATCCTTTTCCTAATAGAAACAGTAAACCTTTCAGGAAACAGGCCTTCTCCAGATTTGTACTTTTTTTATCGGTCATCCGTTTGTCCATGGTCACTATGCATACAATCTTTTTGGTATCCATTTCCATAAATGTGTAGGTGCAGTACTGGGCACAATGGCCAGGACTGTCCATCCTTCCATCACCTTAAATAATTTGAATATCAAAAACATAATTTTACAAGAATGTGTTTGAAAGACCCACACATCACCACTAAATGCCTAATGGGGTTTTGTTAAATTATCCCTAAAAATATATTAGAAATACTTATTAAAGGTTCCAGGCTAATAACTTCACTACGACCGACGCATGTTATGTGTTCACATTGAAGAAATGAGAGATAAAATTTCATTAAGATTGTAGTTCATAAAAAAATGCCTCACAGTCTCCCTTTTCATTTGGTTATAAGATCCAATTGTTGCAATAACTTTGCAAACATATAGCAGAGATTTTTACCCATGGCCAAAAAACAAATACCTCTACTTTATTATTTACTTTGAATTGATAAATATTGAATCTCAAATCCAAAGTAACATAGTAAACTATTATTTAAGTAAAAAGTTACCCAGTAAAATAAGTTCTTTGTCTTTAAATTCAAGGAAAACCTGATTCTGTTCTTTCTCCCAGATCTCATCTAATGTTGGAGCCAAATATGTCCGCTGAATCTTTAGATAAGATACAGAAAGTGGAATTGCCAGTTTTAAAAATCTTGCAAACAGGGAAATCTTTTGGAAGTTACATCCTGATATCAATAGAGCTGATGAAAAAAGAAGGTCTCCACTGTGTAACCTACGATTCAATACTGGCTGAGAGCACCATTTGTTTACCAAGTGGTTATTTTTACAAGTCTGAAATAGAAAATAAATAGAACATTACTGATGTGTTTAATCTTAATATGAGAAATACCAGCTAATAAGGAATGGGTCCAAAGTTGGTTGTGCTGTCAATATTAGGGGATTTTATTTCTGACGTCATTTATGTAAACAACACAGTCTGCACTGTTTTCTACAATTTAGATTATGGATCATGAAATATTCTTGCATTTGTAAACAAATATAATTTTGTCATATATCACAAAAAAGTGTTCTGTTTCGTCCCCTTTAATACAGTACAAGATTAAAATGAAAACCAGAAGTTACTTACTAAAATTTAGTGAACTACATTTTACAAGAGTGACGAACCTTTTCAGATGGGTTATGTAGATATACATTTTGTAGTTACCTATATAAACAATATTAAATTTAATCATTGATAAAAAAAATATTTTGTATGTAAAATAAAATTAAACATGTATGTGTTGTTTTTGTGTGAATGTGTATTGAGTTGAGTATTATTATATTTTATCTCAGTACAGCCTGTGCCACTAGCTTGATGCTGATGTCTAAATTAATTTAATTTGAAATTTACTCAAGTAATTTTGAACAGTTTTAGCACAAACTGTAATAATACATACCCATTTTAAATACAATGCAGATGAAATCACTTCAGTGCTAATAACAACTTCTTCATGGCAACCCACTACTGCACAGTTTTCAACTTTCATTTTTGCCAATACCAAAATTTGGTTTAAAAAAACCAAAAATGTTCTGTCTTCAAGCAGTGCAGTTAAATCATTATCAGTTTTTATTCTGCTAATGTTTGGCCCTAGTTCAACTGCTGGTTCATCAGCAATACTGTCTCCTTTTTCAATATCAATATCTATGTCTTCATCATCAGAATCTAAGTCCATTCTTATATTGTGGTCCTGTCTGAAATATGGATTATCATTAAGATATAAAATTGGTGACTGAAAGCATATCCAGTTTGAAAACCAATAAAGAATTGTGGTTTGAAATGCATAGTCATATATCTTATATAATGAACAATGTGGGTATGTTTTATCCTTCCACTTTTAGTTATTTTATCCATCCATTGTAGCGTTTAACCAAATGTCTTTTTATTATTTTACACATTTTTGTTTCCTTGCAGTATGAAATGTGTCTTGGGAACCAAGATATTGTTGGAACTTGACAATATTATCTTATAGAAAACTGTGATAGCTTAATCGTAAGAATCTCATCCTTCCCTTTCCAAAATGGTGGTGTGGGAGGCAAAAACTCTTTTTTTTCTGAAACTTGTCCATATTTTACATGTGCAAAATAATTTAAAGAGCTCATTGCAAGTTGTTGGTTTTCTTGAAGAGTTTCAAGTGTGTTGAAGACCTTAAGGTGACCTGAGGATGACATATTTTTGGTTGTTGTTAAAATGAATGAGGAGAGAATCTAACATATTCATCTTACCTTAAAGTGGCATCCAAACTAGGTTGATAATCACTTGCTGAGTCATCATCTTCATTCCAGTCACCAATAAAGTTCTTTTCAGAATTGTTCATAGTCAGACTGAAAATGTAAGACAATATTAGATGATGATTGATCTCATACTTTCTAACCCTTTCATTCAAATATATTTATGAATTTCATGCTTGTAAATCAATATTTGTTACATTTGTACTAACAGAAAACACTTAAAACCTTTTACTCTTTGTGGCATACATTGTATATGAAACTCTTCAAGAAAAACAACAGCTCACACTCTTCTACAACATGGTACAACAGACATGTACATGTACATGTATATTCATTGACATTGTAGAAACGTTACCACTGACATTCTCTTAAATGCCTATTGAAGGAACTTACATTTTGTTAATTTCTGTGTCATTTGGGTTTCTTGTGGAGAGTTGTCTCATTCGCAATCATACCACATCTTCTTTTTTATATTTACATGTACATTTTCATAATGAGAGACTGATGTCAGGTGCAACTGCTGATTGGCATTATAGATCATAACAAGAATGTGTCCCTTCCGTACTATCATTTTCTATGTTTAGTGGACCGTGAAAATGGGATAAAATTTCTAAATTGGCATTAAAATTAGAAAGATCATGTAGGGAACATGTTTACTAAGTTTCAAGTTGATTTTACTAAGTTTCAAGTTGATTGGACTTCAACTTCATCAAAAACTACCTCAAAAATTTGAATCAAACTAGAATTTCAATGCCTATGAGTGATACCTTTTAAGGAACTGTTGACCTTATTCTTCCTAATGATCAAATAAAAAAATGTGTGTCTTTTGCCTCATTTTTACGTAAAATCTATTTGCAAAGTTAGTGCGACAAAAAGTTAGAAAAAAACATTAAATGTATAATAATGTAGTATTTACAGTTCTATAGGTACATTGTACATGTTGTATACAAACTTACTTAAATGGATTTATAAAACTACAAGATTTCTGTAAAGCTGATTTTTCTAGGCCCATTTCTTCAATGCCAGACATGCATGGATCATCTCTCCTGAAATCATAATATACAGACATATATAACACACTTTTGCCACTAGGGAACTATAAAATGTCTCACCCTGCCACATTATTTATGTATGTGCTTGTCCCAAGTCAGGAGCCTGTAATTCAGTGGTTGTCGTTTGTTTATGTGTTACATATTTGAGTTTCGTTCATTTTTTTACTTAAATAAGGCCGTTATTTTTGTCGTTTGAATTGTTTTACATTGTCTTATCGGGGCCTTTTATAGCTGACTATGCGGTATGGGCTTTGCTCATTATTGAAGGCCGTACGGTGACCTATAGTTGTTAATGTTTGTGTCATTTTGGTCTTTGATGGATAGTTGTCTCATTGGCAATCATACCAAATCTTCTTTTTTATATCATCTGCTAAATTTAGAATCATTGAATCAGACCTATCTTTAAGGACAAAAAAAATGTCTGGACAAGGTTCATCAAGATGCATGGGTTATGGCTTTAAATAAAACACTGTAGCATTGCATAATATTGTACTGAAACAGAAAGTTTCAAAATATCTAATTGAGACATTTAAAGTTAGAGATTGGAAACAGACTTAGGAACATACAGTAGGAAAAATGTTAGCAAATGTAACACTTTGGTCCTAACTAATAGTTTGTTTGCTGTTCCCCTACCTAAGGAAAAAATATATGGGTAGGTACATTGTAGGTAGGAACATATTTTATTATTTTTAGTTAACAAATTAAACCATCAAAACAAACAGAAGCATAATGATAAATTTTCTAATTTTTCAATAAAAATATTTATTGTTGAAAAACACCAATAAAATTAAAGAACCTTAGTGAGTGCGCTCACACACCCCAGGTTCCTACATTGTCAATGGAGAAATAAAATATGTGCAAGAAAAAAAAATTGTATAAGAAAAAAATTTGAATCATAATTTCCTGTCAATATGCACATCTACATTGTACATTAGTTTTTTTATCTTACCTTTCAACCTGTTCATGTTCAGATGACATCCCAGAAACATCAGATAAATGTGCACTGAACATTTTCCAAGCCGAATGTGCAGGTGTAGAAACATATGCAGCTCCACAGGGGGTTGCACATTGGGCAGGTGTAGAAACATGTGCAGCTCCAGAGGGGGTTGCACATGCAGTTGCAGGAGTTCTGATTGGCAATGATTCTGAAAATGCTGCAGTTACTGCATACCTGTAAACGAAATTTGAAATTAAAATTGGTTTAATCAAATTCACTGAGACAAAAAAAATAATTTGGGCAAAATCACCTTCAACATAAATTTTTATTTCGACAAAAGTCATTTTCCCCAATAAGCATTGACAGGAGACAACCTTGTAAAAATTAATGTTTTTTCAACAAGTGAAACTGCGAGCTACTGCTCACTGACGATACCTCCGCCGCAAGTGGATAATATAAATAGTGTAAAAATATGCAAGTGTTCGATAAACAGGAAGTTGTCGAGTGATGAATCCGAAAAAAATATTCATGGGACGGACTGACTGACGGACAGACAGAGGTAAAACAGTATACCCCCCTTTTTTAAAGTGGGGGTATAATTTTAAGGGGGAGATATAAATATTGTGATTCTTGTAAATTTTAAAATATAGATGAAAAATGTACTTTATAGGTTTTAGTATGAAAAAAACAACTTACAGCTTTATATTAATTTTCCACGTGTATAAAGTGAAACATTTTATTGTTGCCTTTGGATTATACAATATGCTTTTTTGGGATTTAACAGTTTAACTGTTTGTTTAAAATTTAGATAAAACTTTGAATAGCTCAGAAAAAAAATACAGCCAACACTATTTTAGATAATAGAATCATGTTCATTTTATCTAGATCTTTAGACAGCTTTGTAATAAATACAACCAAGAACCCCATTAAAGTCATGTGGCCTGAAGACCAAATATAGGAGTACAAGAAATATAAAAAAGTATTGCATATAATCTTAAATCAAATTAATGATTGTTTGTAAAACAAATATTCAAGTAAAACCATTATTTTTTTACCTCAACAAAACATGGCTACATTTTTAAATGAATATTTTAATTATGACAATCACATTGAAAGCAGCTTTAAAACATTATTGATTCAATAAAGCATGCAGTGCTGCTGTTGTTCTTACTAAAAACATGGTTTTCAGCATAAATAGAAGTTGCTTGTGTATTGTCCCCTTATTGGGCCCCCAAAAATGTACCCGTTTACACAATGCAGTCAAACGATGTTTTCTCAACGGTTTATGTGGTAATACATATTTATTTTCTATGTAATGAGAACCTTGTCTAAAGTTAAGGTGAGGAAAAATATATTTATCATGAATTAAACAAAAAATAGAATACAAAATCAAAAAGAAAATTAAGTTACCTGTCAAGAAGAATTTTTGCCACTTCCGAGTTCGTTTCCAGACGTAGAGCGGTCTTTATCTCCATCCAACGATCATATTCATTGCCAATGTAAATTCGACTTTTGTTTAACTTTGCATTTACCACTTTTTTGTTCCTTTTTCTGCCAGAATCACTCAATTTACGCTGAGGGCCCGGTTTCATTTTCTTTGCTTCCGACATTTTCTTCAGCAACCATAATTACCGAGCATGCGCATAACGTTTACCGATTGAGTGCAAATCTGGGGTCATTGCATATGATTAGCATCGTTGTCCAGGAAGCAAGCGTTATCGAAAACAGAATAAAATGACGTTTTTTCACAAACAACATCGTATCTTTCAAAAAAGTTAAATATTTTCAATTTATAATTGATAAAGGGTTACTTATATCCGATTATTTCAGTAAACTAAAAAAAAACGATTTTGGCATTTCAGATTACTTAAGTAATATGAAACGAGTTTTGGGTAAAAAAAATGTCTTAAAAAATATACTTGTTATGTTTACATTCCCTAAAAACTAAACCATTCGTGGCGGTTTCAGTACGAAAATCGCGATTATATGGCATGCAAACCAGAAAACAAGTCCATCTGCTACGAGTTTTTTCATAACAATGGAGGTTAATTAACTTTCGTAAGCACTGTTCCGATGATTGCCGATCTTCACCAGCGTAAACAATGATGACGTCAACGATGGATGCTGAGGTAAGTCCACGTTATACTGGTTCAGAAAGAAGTTAAATTTCAAGCGTTAAAGTGCCTTACAGAGAAATTCTTTTAACTGTTTATCAAAAAAGAATATCAGTTGTAATATTTCATCCTTACTTCCTCGATATATATTCAAAAATTGGACTGAAAACGTTAAAATCGTGAAGAATCATTGCTAGGGGCCCCAATTGGGGAAAAGAAAATAGAACACAGAATCTATCAATTTATCTAAACTTCTCGTCGGAGTCTACCGTGTCACATGTAAAAATTATCTACAATTTATTATATTTGAATGAATAGGTAAAGGAGTTGCCAAAAAGTGTCAGATAAACAAAATTTCAACACGAACGCAAACAAACAGATATCAAATTGCCGTTTTGCAAAAACAGCAAGTTGTGTACCTCGGAGCAAGAAGGCACGGGTCCCTCTTATATTGAGACACTTTAAATGATGGAATAGGTCTCCTTGTAGTATTAGTAACTGCCAGCTTAAAGTTCGGATAGAGAAGTGACAGGAATGCATTGTATTTTACAACTAATCAGGCCGCCACTGAACCCTCCTTAGTCGACTCTCAAGTTTGACACTAGCCACAAAGGTTTCATGGGCTGTATTATATCCTCCAGGTTTAACAGAAGGGAAAATCAATTCAATTTAGGGAGGGGTGTGTGTTTTTGTGTGGTAGATATTGTGGATAAAAAATCCTGGATGATTTTAGCTGTACCTGTGTTCTGCTTTTTTTTTCACTATATTTAGTCCTGCCTTTTTTTTATAAGTTTATCCTGTTATTGTGGGCCCAGCTTCTCATCCTGCTTTTTTTTTTAATCAAAACTAAAATTAAATGGTAGCTCTCTTATATATATTTAGTATGAGAATGGTCATAATGTAGTCACAAATATAAAGGGAAAATGTAAGCATATGTATGCAATGCATTATTGCAATTCTAGTAAATAGTTTTATTTCATATCTTTTTCTGAAGATGTGAGTTTTGCTAGACAGCTCAGCATATTTTTCTACAAGTTTTGTGCTTTTACCTTATTGAAAAATGATTTGGAAAAAGTCGCAAAGCAACAGAAACTTTTTCTGTAACATGATTTAATTTTTTGTTGTTGTTTTTTTTTTTACTTTTCTTACCGGTATACATATATTTTAGGTAAGGCAGTTCAGAATATGTTTTTAAGCTTTATGCTCTTAAAGGGGCACTAGCTACGATTTATATAAAGAAATAAAGTATGATTTTTTTTAGATCAATCATTAATCAAATTGGAATAATGAAATAATAATTTGCTTTTAGCAATCAATTTCCTTTAATTTTGTTGAAATAAGCGATTAAACATAATTTTTGACTGATTCACTTGCAAGTGAAAACGTCATCATCATTCTAACCGGTATTCATGTGAACTTCAAGTTAACCCCTAGCTAGAGATTGACAACGCATGCATTGTACGTGTACTGGTTATTTAAAGAAAAAGAATGTCAACAATGAAAGTGAAACTACGGTAAATCATTTGATTACTAATTCGATGCACATAAAATCATTCTTATATGGTTAAAAACAATGAGAAACATCTATTTTTAATCTATAAAATAAAATCAAACAGACCTATAAAAATGCAATTGCACGTGTTGGTTTAATCTATTCGTACCTTTATTTTTGTTTACATCGCTTATATGGTCATCTGAGGTCAAATCGATAGTTAATTAGATGGCGTCTGGACTAAAATACACACGAAACGAACCTTTATATTATCTACCCCATGCTCTGTAAACTGTTTATTTTAGACTTTTGATAGTTTGGATAAATGTTTTACATTGTTATAAACCAAATATGAGAATTTGAGTCAAATCGGTAACAATGAATTTGACAGCTAGTGCCCCTTTAAGGGACGGACAATTTAACTTGGGGTGGGGTGGGGTGATGTTTTTTTTTTCTGGTCAGAATTTTTTGTTTTGGTAAGTGGTGCGACAACCTTTTTTTTCAAATTTCACAATTTTTTATGGTAAATATCCTGTCAGAATATTTTTTATCCTCTTGCTGGTCAAATTATTTATTTTATCAAAGTTCAGGATCAAAATATTTATTAACAAAACAAACAATAAGGGGGGCGCTTGAATTTTTGTCTTGACCAAATATTGTTTGTCCTTATATATAAGATACATATGGAATAAAATATCTTATTTACAGTTTTCAGATGCATCAAGTAACAGGAGCAGGTCGCCAACATCTGACCTTAGCTCTGACAATGGTCAGCCTATGGAGAGAAAACCAAAGAGAGGTCGTGGAAGGGGCAGTGGACGTGGACGTGGAAGAGGTAGAGGTCAGGCGAGAGGCAGCAGAAGAGGCAGAGGACAGGGAAACAGAGGCCAGCTCCAAGAGGTCAATAGAGAAAACAGGATAGCTCAACTTGAGGTATTGATCAGCAACAGAAAATAGTACCAAAATCTTTATCTTCAAATTATTGTGCCCGCCTTACCAATGTCCTGTAGCTTTCTCAGCTCCTACTTATAATAATTGGATTTGAAATGTGCACTGGCACTCATACCACATCTTCTTATTTATATTGTAAGGAAAAAAAAGTCATATCAAAGTTATTTTCAAAGTGATCAGAAACATACAATCTATAATTATTACATCTGTAAAATCCTATATTGATGTTTCTGTGTATGTGTTTAGTTTCACGCATCTTTATGGATTCCAGGAAACATTTTACGTACGCTCGTTAATCATTTACCATTTAAATTTTCGAAAAAAACATTGTGTTTAATATGATTTTGAAACAAAAACATTATTTTTTGGTGATTCGTCGGCTTAAACTTTCATGGAGGTAAATCAGCAAAGTCTGATCATCTGTAAATAGTGACCCTCAATAGTTGTAACATTGGACTGTACTACTTTCAATTTTAATCGCTTTTTTTTCAGAATAGAGTCAATTCAATGTCCGTTGATGACATGCGCATTATTCTCAAACAAATTGCAAAGGCACAGCCCAGTTTCATACTCAATATCCTGGACAATTCAAATGTTGGCAATGGGCAGCCAGCTGGACCAGAACCACCAAAACCAGACCAGCCATCATGGTGCTCCTGCTCTAATTGCAGAGAGATGCCAACACAGCAGGAGAGGCTCTGTTGCAAAAGACAGCCTGTGAACTGCCATTCAAGGTTACCGGTAAGATTACAGTAACATAAATACAATTTGACTTGTAGAAAAAATAGAATTAATAGAGAAAAATATAGCTTGCTTCCTTTTCTGTTGCACCTTGATGTTACTCTTGTTAGGATCTGTGAAAATTTTCATCACATTTTCTCAGGAACTACAATACAAGGATTTCTGAAATTTGGTTTCAGGATTTATATAAGTCAGGTATGCCATGTGATGCGTTTTCAGATTCATCACTCGACAACTTCCTGTTTACCGAACACTTGCATATTTTTACACTATTAATATTATCCACTTGCGGCGGGGGTATCATCAGTGAGCAGTAGCTCGCAGTTTCACTTGTTCTTTTTGTTAGTGTCATCTCTGTCGTCATACTGTTCTTGTTGCACAATCTGTCTGCATTATATGATTTACATTTTTTTCCCCGTTTTCTTTTCTTGTGCTGTAAAGCTTTCATTGTAGTTGGTTTGACATTTCTCATTTGACACTGTATTGGTATAATATTTATGCTACAATATTTGTATTTTTTGAAAAATACATTAAATAATAAATAATCTTCTTTATTTCTAGGATTTCCAGCAATGTGTCCTAGATGAACTTGTTTTGGAGCTGGCAATCCGGTACCGGAATGATTTTCTGGCACAGCCTGAAGATGACAACTACAACAGGTGTCATCGCCATGCTGCCTATAGACAATACATACTATGGATACATGGATATTTGGGGGCCGGCAATAGGAGGGTTATACCCAGCTGTTGCGTATGGAGAATAAGGGACAAGTATCCCGATGGAACTGGGCAGTATGTTGGCTTTGTTGGTGGCAGACTTGGCTAAATAAAAAAGTAATATGAAAGGTTTTATTTTTTGAACACCAAACTGAAGAATAATGATCTGAATCAACAATAGCACAAAGCATAGATAAAAAAATTACAAATGGGAAAAGTTTCCTGAGATTACAACATATTCATTTTTTGTACGTAAATGAGGCTGTTAGTTCTCTCGTTTGAATTGTTTTACATTGTCAATTTGGGGCCATTAATAGCTGACTATGCTGTATGTGCTTTGCTCATTGTTGAAGGCTGTACGGTGACCTATAAATGTTAATTTCTGTGTCATTTTTGTCTCTTGTGGATAGTTGTCTCATTGGCAATCATACCACATCTTCTTTTTTAATAAATAGTCAGTCAGTGCTATGAAATATAGATTACACCGATTTAATTTTAGTCTCGATACTGATGAACTAACACTGTTCATTGGTTGTTGTTTGTTATTGTTTTCGTTCTCGATTTGTATATTTTAATCAGGTTTCCTGTTTGAATTGTTTTACACGGATCTATTTTGTGACTTTTATAGCTTGATGTTAGGTTTGAGCCAAAGATCTGTGTTGAAGACTGTATTGTAACATTAAATTGCTTACTTCAACTATATGGTGTTTTCGAGGGAGTGTTGTCTCATCGGCCTTCATACCATATCTTCTTATGAAATTTTAAGTCAGTGAACCATGAAATATATGTTACAATGATCTTATTTTGTCTTGATGTTGATTGACTACCATAGATGCAAGTTGTTGAACTGTGAAATGGCACTCGCAATTATTATTTTGCTTTGGTCTTGTAGTGCTACCACAGGTGCATCTATATATATGTAATTTTTTTTTTTTTACATTTGTTTTTGCTAGCATTATTATTTCTTGGGGGCTTTCATTCTTTCATTTTATGAACTCATTTCATTTGGCTTTTAATTCCAGGGGAATCATACTCCCCCAATTCAATAATACATCAGATAGGTAATTCCTGTCGAGGAACAAATTGTATTTTAAGTAGTATTTTTACTACGCTGGGATCGCCCAGGAGCAATTAGGTTCATTCCTGGGGATCGCCCCAGGAATTAGGTTCATTCCTGTCGAGGAACAAATAGGTTCATTCCTGGGGATCGCCCCAGGAACTAGGTTCATTCCTGGGGGTCGCCTCAGGAATTAGGTCCATTCCTGTCGAGGAAAATAGGTTCATTCCTGGGGATCGCCCCAGGAACTAGGTTCATTCCTAGGGATCACCCCAGGAAATAGGTTCATTCCTGCCGAGGAACAAATAGGTTCATTCCTGGGGATCGCCACAGGAACATTTTTTACTAATCGCTTATTTTTATTTTTTTCATATTTTGATAAGTTTTGAATTTATTTTCTCATATTTTGAATAGTTTGAAATGTTTATTTCAATTCTCTTAAGTGAATGAGTAGCCCCCAGAAAGCCAATAATGTATTATATAGTTTGTCATACAATGTAGAAAGATATGTACTGTTATGATACAGTTTATTTAGTTGTAGTTTTAGTATTTTTTGATATTTTATTAATAAACATAAATCTTAAATTGTGTTGTGTATAAAAGGAAATTTGATTTATTAAATTATAGTTTATACACAATACAATGTATCTGTTATCAATGATTTCAGCAGGCAGGTATCTAGTCTATTCTTAGGAAATTACATAATATCTATTTTTAGCTTAGTAGGAATAGTGCCCTAGAGGGGGGTTAGAGTATTGTTGATGAATTGAGAGGAAGCATCGTTGTATTTGATGCAATTACAATCAGTTATCCCACCCACCAGCCCCAACTACACCGGTGCATTAACTGGGTATTTAGCTTACGTGATAGGTATGATATGGATGTATTAAAATATGTTAAAATTTAAAGGTGTTACTCTAAGTTACAGTCAGATCAATATTGTGTAATTCTGACTGCAAGTTCTTGGTATTTCTGTTATTTCTGTTTAGAATATTCATATAGTTGTTTAGTTTGTTATATTTTCATTCAAGCTAAAGTGTTTTCATGCAATGCATTCCTGCGAAGTCTAAAATATATCATCTATACAAATTGAAGTTATAGAAAGAGTGATTTGAAATTGCTATATGACATGTTATATTTTCTTTTATATATCTTGTTTGTTAGTTTAAATATATATATATATATTTGTTCATCTCTTGTTTAGGGGCTACTCTTATGGAAATGATATGTGCCTTTGCTTTTAATTCCAGGGGAATCATACTCCCCCAATTCAATAATACATCAGATAGGTAATTCCTGTCGAGGAACAAATTGTATTTTAAGTAGTATTTTTACTACGCTGGGATCGCCCAGGAGCAATTAGGTTCATTCCTGGGGATCGCCCCAGGAATTAGGTTCATTCCTGTCGAGGAACAAATAGGTTCATTCCTGGGGATCGCCCCAGGAACTAGGTTCATTCCTGGGGGTCGCCTCAGGAATTAGGTCCATTCCTGTCGAGGAAAATAGGTTCATTCCTGGGGATCGCCCCAGGAACTAGGTTCATTCCTAGGGATCACCCCAGGAAATAGGTTCATTCCTGCCGAGGAACAAATAGGTTCATTCCTGGGGATCGCCACAGGAACATTTTTTACTAATCGCTTATTTTTATTTTTTTTCATATTTTGATAAGTTTTGAATTTATTTTCTCATATTTTGAATAGTTTGAAATGTTTATTTCAATTCTCTTAAGTGAATGAGTAGCCCCCAGAAAGCCCCTTATGGCACACCAGAAAGCACAGAAATGCACTTTTTAAGATAAAATTGACCACAAATCTTTAGTCTTTTATGTTCTTGTTTTAGTTCTGAAGTTAAAAAATCTGCTAGGAATGCAATTTATGTTTATTTTATTGTTTACTGTCCTTAGCAACCAAATATACACATTTTGACACTTAGACATGTTGCGGTCTTAAATTTGTACTCCATTAGCTTCGCCATTGTAACCAAAGATTGCGCTTTATATGATATCCTCAGAATGTATCGCTTTATATTTTTGAATGCGAATAAGTCAAATAAACATTTTTAGCAGGATTTTATATTATAATTTGGCATTAATTAAATTTAATGATGCCAGTACTGCTAGAAATTTATACCCTGCTTGAGAGCTTCTAAACCAAGGTTAGGTATGCTATTTACAGCAAAATTGACCTATAAGTGCTTTCAAATACCTAAAAATTGTACAATTTGTCCTCTTTTAAGGTAATTTTATGATTTTAAATTAAGATAATGGGAAAAGTTTTAGAAATTTACCCAAAAATGAGACAGACTTGAAGTTTTTCACTATGATCCAGCATTTATTTTTAAATCACTTTTTGTCGCGTTTCAACATCAACTGCTAACCTTCATAAAATCTTTATTACTGAACCAATTTTAAAAACTAAGGTACCATTTTCATCGTAACAGCTAGTAGAACACAGAAAATATAATAAAAATTGAGGCAGGAGGGGAAAAATTTCACCTTATGGCACACCAGAAAGCACAGAAATGCACTTTTTAAGATAAAATTGACCACAAATCTTTAGTCTTTTATGTTCTTGTTTTAGTTCTGAAGTTAAAAAATCTGCTAGGAATGCAATTTATGTTTATTTTATTGTTTACTGTCCTTAGCAACCAAATATACACATTTTGACACTTAGACATGTTGCGGTCTTAAATTTGTACTCCATTAGCTTCGCCATTGTAACCAAAGATTGCGCTTTATATGATATCCTCAGAATGTATCGCTTTATATTTTTGAATGCGAATAAGTCAAATAAACATTTTTAGCAGGATTTTATATTATAATTTGGCATTAATTAAATTTAATGATGCCAGTACTGCTAGAAATTTATACCCTGCTTGAGAGCTTCTAAACCAAGGTTAGGTATGCTATTTACAGCAAAATTGACCTATAAGTGCTTTCAAATACCTAAAAATTGTACAATTTGTCCTCTTTTAAGGTAATTTTATGATTTTAAATTAAGATAATGGGAAAAGTTTTAGAAATTTACCCAAAAATGAGACAGACTTGAAGTTTTTCACTATGATCCAGCATTTATTTTTAAATCACTTTTTGTCGCGTTTCAACATCAACTGCTAACCTTCATAAAATCTTTATTACTGAACCAATTTTAAAAACTAAGGTACCATTTTCATCGTAACAGCTAGTAGAACACAGAAAATATAATAAAAATTGAGGCAGGAGGGGAAAAATTTCACCTTAAGGTAGCACTCCACAGTTAGGTGTGTAGTTTCGCATTTTGGCCCCTGTGGATTTTTCAAATATGAGAGCTAGTGTGCAATAAAATTCATTTTTGGATAGCTGAGTATTAAAATAGCCATTGTATTGGGTTTATATGAACATCAAGATTATGTAATGTATGTAATATAGGCTGTTTTCTGTATGACAGTCCGTATTTGCATGTCCCTACCATACATTGGTCCGGCAATTATTGTAATGTTTTTTTCCAACTTTTTATCGCACGAACTTTGTGATTGGATTTTACGAAAAAATGAGGCGAAAGACACCCATTTTTTATTTGATCATTAGAAAGATTTATGAAAACAGTTTCTAAAAAGGTATCACTCAAAGGCATTGAAATTCTAGTTTGATCCAAATTTTGAGGGCATATGTGACATGTCCACCCCCCTTTTTGCAATATTTTATGGTAAATAAATGCAGAATGTTGCCATGGATACACATAAAAGGAATTAATTTTCACTCTTTTAACTTTTGAAAATCAAATCTATGGAATATACTGATTACATACATATGCACATGTACAACACAAACAGTTAGGTTAATGTATTAGAAATCCAGGAATAGGAGATGATAAAACATTTTGTGGCTCATTTTTAATTTTATTTTCTAACTGTGGAGTGCTACCTTATGGCACACCAGAAAGCACAGAAATGCACTTTTTAAGATAAAATTGACCACAAATCTTTAGTCTTTTATGTTCTTGTTTTAGTTCTGAAGTTAAAAAATCTGCTAGGAATGCAATTTATGTTTATTTTATTGTTTACTGTCCTTAGCAACCAAATATACACATTTTGACACTTAGACATGTTGCGGTCTTAAATTTGTACTCCATTAGCTTCGCCATTGTAACCAAAGATTGCGCTTTATATGATATCCTCAGAATGTATCGCTTTATATTTTTGAATGCGAATAAGTCAAATAAACATTTTTAGCAGGATTTTATATTATAATTTGGCATTAATTAAATTTAATGATGCCAGTACTGCTAGAAATTTATACCCTGCTTGAGAGCTTCTAAACCAAGGTTAGGTATGCTATTTACAGCAAAATTGACCTATAAGTGCTTTCAAATACCTAAAAATTGTACAATTTGTCCTCTTTTAAGGTAATTTTATGATTTTAAATTAAGATAATGGGAAAAGTTTTAGAAATTTACCCAAAAATGAGACAGACTTGAAGTTTTTCACTATGATCCAGCATTTATTTTTAAATCACTTTTTGTCGCGTTTCAACATCAACTGCTAACCTTCATAAAATCTTTATTACTGAACCAATTTTAAAAACTAAGGTACCATTTTCATCGTAACAGCTAGTAGAACACAGAAAATATAATAAAAATTGAGGCAGGAGGGGAAAAATTTCACCTTATGGCACACCAGAAAGCACAGAAATGCACTTTTTAAGATAAAATTGACCACAAATCTTTAGTCTTTTATGTTCTTGTTTTAGTTCTGAAGTTAAAAAATCTGCTAGGAATGCAATTTATGTTTATTTTATTGTTTACTGTCCTTAGCAACCAAATATACACATTTTGACACTTAGACATGTTGCGGTCTTAAATTTGTACTCCATTAGCTTCGCCATTGTAACCAAAGATTGCGCTTTATATGATATCCTCAGAATGTATCGCTTTATATTTTTGAATGCGAATAAGTCAAATAAACATTTTTAGCAGGATTTTATATTATAATTTGGCATTAATTAAATTTAATGATGCCAGTACTGCTAGAAATTTATACCCTGCTTGAGAGCTTCTAAACCAAGGTTAGGTATGCTATTTACAGCAAAATTGACCTATAAGTGCTTTCAAATACCTAAAAATTGTACAATTTGTCCTCTTTTAAGGTAATTTTATGATTTTAAATTAAGATAATGGGAAAAGTTTTAGAAATTTACCCAAAAATGAGACAGACTTGAAGTTTTTCACTATGATCCAGCATTTATTTTTAAATCACTTTTTGTCGCGTTTCAACATCAACTGCTAACCTTCATAAAATCTTTATTACTGAACCAATTTTAAAAACTAAGGTACCATTTTCATCGTAACAGCTAGTAGAACACAGAAAATATAATAAAAATTGAGGCAGGAGGGGAAAAATTTCACCTTAAGGTAGCACTCCACAGTTAGGTGTGTAGTTTCGCATTTTGGCCCCTGTGGATTTTTCAAATATGAGAGCTAGTGTGCAATAAAATTCATTTTTGGATAGCTGAGTATTAAAATAGCCATTGTATTGGGTTTATATGAACATCAAGATTATGTAATGTATGTAATATAGGCTGTTTTCTGTATGACAGTCCGTATTTGCATGTCCCTACCATACATTGGTCCGGCAATTATTGTAATGTTTTTTTCCAACTTTTTATCGCACGAACTTTGTGATTGGATTTTACGAAAAAATGAGGCGAAAGACACCCATTTTTTATTTGATCATTAGAAAGATTTATGAAAACAGTTTCTAAAAAGGTATCACTCAAAGGCATTGAAATTCTAGTTTGATCCAAATTTTGAGGGCATATGTGACATGTCCACCCCCCTTTTTGCAATATTTTATGGTAAATAAATGCAGAATGTTGCCATGGATACACATAAAAGGAATTAATTTTCACTCTTTTAACTTTTGAAAATCAAATCTATGGAATATACTGATTACATACATATGCACATGTACAACACAAACAGTTAGGTTAATGTATTAGAAATCCAGGAATAGGAGATGATAAAACATTTTGTGGCTCATTTTTAATTTTATTTTCTAACTGTGGAGTGCTACCTTATGGCACACCAGAAAGCACAGAAATGCACTTTTTAAGATAAAATTGACCACAAATCTTTAGTCTTTTATGTTCTTGTTTTAGTTCTGAAGTTAAAAAATCTGCTAGGAATGCAATTTATGTTTATTTTATTGTTTACTGTCCTTAGCAACCAAATATACACATTTTGACACTTAGACATGTTGCGGTCTTAAATTTGTACTCCATTAGCTTCGCCATTGTAACCAAAGATTGCGCTTTATATGATATCCTCAGACTGTATCGCTTTATATTTTTGAATGCGAATAAGTCAAATAAACATTTTTAGCAGGATTTTATATTATAATTTGGCATTAAAAAAATTTAATGATGCCAGTACTGCTAGAAATTTATACCCTGCTTGAGAGCTTCTAAACCAAGGTTAGGTATGCTATTTACAGCAAAATTGACCTATAAGTGCTTTCAAATACCTAAAAATTGTACAATTTGTCCTCTTTTAAGGTAATTTTATGATTTTAAATTAAGATAATGGGAAAAG
>NW_027267182.1:0-14297 GCF_963676685.1 Mytilus edulis
TCATTTCATACCTTATTGAACCAATTCATTTCTTTTACCAACAAAATGTAATTAATTTTCATCTAAAAATAAGGTCTTAGGACCATCCAGTGTGCAAGTATTTGCTGGAATTCATTTTAGTATCGCATGCAATGTAAAACTATATATTTTTTTTTAGTTCTGATGCTGACGCCGATGACATGAATGATGAACCCAAAAACTACCGTCTTAATGCAAAAGCAACCCCTGAAGAACAGAAGCAGTTCCTTGTAAGCGAGTCAGCCCTAGCAGAGTTATTGTCCGTGTGCAGATATTGCAGCAGTGAAGCTGTTCCAGTGATTACAGTATCCAAGGGTACCCTGATTGAGACAAACTCTATCTGTGTAAATGGACATTTGTCCATCTGGAAAAGCCAGTCCAGCCACAACAGCCTGCCATGGAGCAACTTAATGACAGCTACAGCAATTATGTTAAGTGGATGCAACGCAACATCAGTTCTTAGAATGTTTGACCACCTAAATGTCCAGATGTTTTCTATGAGGACTTATAACAGACTACAGTCTTTTTATGTTTCACCAGCAGCTACCATGGCCTGGGATTCCGAACAGTCCAGTTTGCTACAGCAATTGAGAGGGTCTGACGTTATATTGGGAGGTGATGCAAGGTGTGATTCCCCGGGTTATTCTGCCAAGTATGGGTCGTACACCCTAATGGACCTACAGACAAAGAAAATCCTTGACTTCCAATTGATACAGGTAAAAATAGGCTTTTATCTTTGAAATGTGTACATAATTAAAAATTAACAGTAATCCTGTAAAAACAAGAAGATGTGGATTAATTGCCAATGAGACAACTCTAAACCAGAGGAAAAAAAACATGGAGTTAATTATAAGTCAATGTACAGTGAGTATTCAATAATGAGCAATACCCACACTGCTTAGTCAACAATGAGGGGGAAATACTATGAAAAAAACTGAATGAAATAAGTTTATATTTCTCTTTTGATTTTATAAATTTTTCTAGATGTTCTTATATACATGACGATGTATATTTAATTAGCTAGATAATTAGAAATTTATGTCTATTTGAGATAATATATATTTTATTTTGTTTTGTAGAGCAACGAGGTGAAAGGTTCAACGCACATGGAACTAGAGGGCTTGAAGCGTGCTCTGGGATTTCTCAAAGACTATGTCAATATTAAAGAAGTTGTGACAGACAGACACTCATCCATCAAGAAGTACATGAGGATCAGCGAGGGCGACAAAAAACATCTTTTTGATGTATGGCATGTAGCTAAAGGTAATTAAAATGTATATCTGTAAAAATCATTCCAAACTAAGGTTTTATCCATCAGATAGAAAAGAAATTTAAAGGTAATGCTAGATATAATATACCAAAAGCATAGAAAAAAATGATGACAGATTGACCCATCTAATAAGGTAATTCCAATTTCTTCGTTCATAAAAAGATTATGACCTTTAAATGTGGTATTGTCTTATATAATTAAGAAAAAATAACATATTTGTTCTCTTTATATGAAAATTTCACTAAAGCATGCATAATTATAAAAAAGAAGATGTGGTATTATTGCAAGGACACAACTCTCCTCAAGAGACTAACGGGCTAATAAATAAACAACAGTTCACAGTTAAGATAGCCTTCAGCAATAAGCAAATCACATACATGTAATGTCAGTTTCATCACAGGGTCTATAGTTATCCAAAGGATATGTGATGAATACAAAGTCTTGTTTTGTCACAAAAAAATAATTCATTTATGATTGTTAGCTGTTTACCCTAATTGTTAATGTTTATATTTTCATTTTGGACATAGATTTTTATATTTTCTTTCTTATTTCCAATTACAGGTGTTTCTAAGAAGTTAGAAGCGGCAGCAAAGAAGAGTGGAGGCAAAGACATCCGTCCATGGATCAAATCCATTGTTAACCATATCTACTGGATTTCCTCTTCTTGTGGAATGGATGGGGATTTGAAGACAGCCAAGTGGTTGTCCATCATGAACCACATGTGCAACAAGCATGAAGGGCATTCTAGCATCTATCCAAAGTGCGACCATGGTGAATTATCACAAGACCGTCAATGGCTTGAAGAAGGTATTTATATTAAATTAAATGTACCGGGTATATATAGTATTTGTTTAGAAAGAAAAACAGGTAAATGATGAATTTTAAGAAGACAAGCACAATATCCATGTCAGTTTATTGGACTAAATATTCTATACAGAATCAACACTTGAAACCTTAATGACAGATAATGAAAACACTAAAACAGTGTACTTATACCTTTATTTCCAGAAGCAAAGTTAGTAAGACACAGGTGCCTTTGTTATAAGGAGACTAGTAACAGAGTTATTTCCCTTATCATTTCTAACAAGATTTGTCTCTCTTGTTCCATTGATAATTCTGCAATTATTTTTGAGCTTAATATACATTTTTTTAAGGGTTATCTAAAATTGTTATTTCAGGTTCTGTGCCGTATAAGAGAATGAAAGCTGTTGTAGAGAGCAAATACCTTCTGACAGATGTACCAAAGTTATCTCCAGTATACCAGACCTATGCCTTGGAGGTTTTCCACTCTGTGGTTAACAACTTTGCACCAAAGAGCACCCACTTTTTCTACTCATCTATGCTTGCACGGTAAATATTTAATTTTATTTGTTGTGTGTAATTATGTCCCACCTACAATAGTAGAGGGGCATTATGTTTTATGGTCTGTCTGTCCGTCATGCTTCAGGTTAAATTTTTTTGTCAAGGCAGTTTTTGATGAAGCTGAAGTCCAATCAACTTGAAATTAAGTACACATGTTCCTAATGATATGATCCTTCTAATTTTCGAGCCAAATTAGATTTTGACCCCAATTTCACAAGCACTGATTTAAAAAATGAAAGCGAGAGTTTCACGTGAAAGTTTTTGGTCACAGTAGTTTCTGATGAAGAGGTAGTCCAATTAACTTGAAACTTAGTACACCTTATCCGTATCGTATGATATTTCTATTTTAAATGCCAAATTATATTTTTACAGTCAATTGAACATGGGAAATGAAAGTGCGAGAGTCCATGTACTTTGGACACATTCTTGTTTATAATTTACTAATTTTACACCTAACAAAACTTTTTTTTCTTCAACATATTGACTAATAAATGTTGTAAATCCCTTTCAGATTGTGTGTTGCAGCATTGCACTACAACGAGAACTGCAACAGAGATAGAGCTTTCACTAAAGATGGTCTGCAATGCTTCAGCATGGTTTATCCCAAAGCAAAGAAAGGCAAAGAAGCTGTTGTTAAATCCAGACCTTCGCCAGCTACTTATGGTATGTATTAAAATACAAGTTGTGGTTATCAAAAAAGATAAGAAGTTGTTTGATTGCAAAAGAAACTATCCATCAAAACTAATATGAAGTGTATGTTATCACTACAGATAACATTACGGTCTTCAACAATGAGGAAAACTATACTGTATGATAAGCTTAAAAAAGGCACTGACATCAAAATATGAATCAATTAAATTGAGAAACTATCGGCCTAATTTTAAACAACATCATTCATATAAAACAATTTAACATACATTTGTATGGTATGCAACAAAGAGCTAACATAGTTTTTAACCAAGTGATCACAGCTTGTACATGCTTTGCTATAGGATGTCAGTTAAACACTTGATGCATCAATTCATTTTTATTTACTGTGGATTTATTTGTTTTCGTGGGTACCAATTTTCGTGGATTAGGAAAAACTTGCATATTCGTGGATATTTAATTTCATGGTTTTGCTGAAGTCTGCATACAAAGCTATAGAAAAATTATCATTGGTTGAATATTTAATTTCGTGGTTTGACTGTGCCCACGAAATCCACAAAAAACTAGTATCCAACGAATAATAATGAATCCACAGTAGTAAAAATTAAGAATAACATTGTAATACTTGCACTTTGAAAATAATATTGACTATTTTTTTGTAGATTATGTTCTGCTGATCAAGCAAGCTGTTGTTTCCAGAAGGGAACATGACTGCTCGTCCTATTCAAATGCTGCAGGGGATGTAAAGATACTTCAAAACCATTTTCCGGTCAGTTTGACACAGACATTCGAGCCATTCCAAAAGGCAGACCTCATTGCAAGACACAGGTCACGCTTTCAGAGATAGAGGAAAATTATTGAGAACAGTTTAATGTTTGTACAATATGCAGTGGATGATCATTGTAATCTTTTACATGTGAATAATATTCATGAGTTTTGAACAATGCAGGCTTTGTTCATGTTATTTATTGTGAAGAAATATCAATCTTGATTTTTTATTTAGCAATAAAAAAAATGGTATAAGGTACACTTTTATTATTTAAATTATTCTGTTGATCTACTGTGCAAGGACAAAAAGTCAATGTTTTTATTAATACAAGTGTTTCATTTAAAATAAATAGTTACAAAAAGTCATCAGTCCAAACTTAATTCATACAACTGCATATTTGAAGCCACAGTATTCTTCAGAGGGGAAACTGTCTCTAATTTTTTTCACAACACATGCAGGCAAGATCTTTCTGTTGTGACGTCCAAGGCGATGCCATATCCACTGAACAAATCTCCTATATGCCATAAACCTATATTTCCTACAAAGCAAAACATCAATTATATTCATATACAACTTTCAGTACCATACTTTTAACTGATGTAAATATATTTACAAACATACAAAGAAAGTTATAATGAAAAATTTCTTATTGACCTTTTTTTTATTTTAGAAAGACCAAAACATTTTAAATCTGTTGTACCTGTCATTTTGTGTTGTATTTAGGTTAAAAAGAAATATTTAGGATTGATAAATATTACCTACGGTGTACTGCCATGTATATATTTGCTACCTATGTACATGATGTATATTATTATGACACGAAAGAACTTGGGCCTTTCTACATGTTCGATGCTTTGAAATATATTATGTATAAACAAATTGTATCTGTGATATTTGAATTATGAATTTATCTGTGATATTAAATTATTATTTAATTCATCTGTTAGTTTCTTTATTGAATTGTCAATGATTGTACTAACTCTGTACAATTAAAAATATTGAAGTCACTTATTAAACTGCTTAAGTATTGCCTCGAAAACAGTGAATGAACATGGATTCAATAAAACAATAATTGATTTGAAATTGATCCAACATGAACATGAACCTAGCCTACTACTATTTCAAAACTTACTCATTGATGGGTTCATTGTCGTCAAATGGACCAACATGCTCCATGTATGCATACATGCTGACTTGTAACACATGACGGTTTAAGCAGTTGGCAATAAAGACCTCATGTTCTGTGATGCAGTTTAAGTCATCTGGTTGCATTAAATAGCTTACAGCTGATATGTCTGAACAGCATACACATTCATCTGCTGTGGTCATGGAATTGCAGTTTCCACAATCACACCTATAACATGAAAAAAAAATTATTTATGTGAAACCAGCAGTACAAAATACACAATATAGAAAATATAACACAAGAGTAGGTTTCTCAAATAAACTTTTGGCCACGGTCGATCATAAGCAAGTGCAGATCCTAACCATGGATAAAGGTGGGAGGGGGGAACTATGTGTCCCCATTCAAAATTATGAATTGATTGTGGAGGTATATTTATATATCTTGAATTAAACTCTATAAAAAAATATCATAAATGTGGTGATGTCTTGTTCATATATACTATGCTCATCAAATATATATGGACATTTTTTTCTTTTCATTGCCAAAATTTTATTACTGTCTAGTGACTGGTTTACTCCAATACTTCTTCAGGTGGTCTGTTTATACAATATAACATGATGGACATTTTTTTCTTCCCCACCCCCCCTGTCCATTTATTATATTTGACAGTTCGTAATTCTTTATATGTGAAGCAAAAACTGTATACGACGTAGTAGGCGTCCCAGAAAAAAAAAAAAAAATAGCATTGCCAAACGTCATAATTATTTGGATTAGGGCAGAGGGAAACAAACTATTTTCGGTGGATAAATTAATCGTAAAAAAAAACAGAAATTTACATTTTTAACTGTTATACATGCATCTGCCATTAATTGAACTCTGAAAGTGTTTGGTTACAAGTATATTTATCATACGAACCAGTTTGTGTTTACAAGGCGATCGACATTGCTTGAAAGATCGTCAATGTCGGACTCTTCGGATGACGAATTTATATCTTCTTCTTGATTATTTTCCACAAGTAACGGCTCAAACTGATACGGTCGAATATCTAAACTTTGAGAATTGCCTTGTAAACTGCTGTCAACACCGTCCATTGTTTAATTACGCAAAAATGCGATGTACTTCGTCCATATTGAGACATTTTCTCAGCTTGTATCCAGTGACGTCACCACGATCACGTGACCGGTATCTCATTAAAAATCAAAGATGACGACAAGCGCTGGATTCTTTGACCATAAAAAGTTATTTTAATGAGGTTTTGACAAGAAAAATTAATTATAATATACTTTTTTACCAATTTGAATTGATTAATTAAAAAAAAAAAAAAATTGTGTCACGTCTCCTTTAAGTTCATTCTAGCCAAAATATGACCAAACCTCAAACTAATTGCAACAGAATGTTCTTCTAGTTTTCCAAGCTGGTTTAGGTGTACTGTTGAACATAAAAAAAATCGAGAATGTTTGGATGAAGGGAAATTGTTAATTTTGGGTGAAAACCTTGATTTTTTGTGAAAAATCGCTGAAAACTGGTAATTTGCCGTGACTCAAAAACAAAAATAGCAACTTGCATTATTTTTAATGAAGTCAATAGATCTTATTATAGTTATGATTTATTTAAACGTTCATGAACTGCAAAGATCAGGAAATTGAAAATTTTGGGTGAAAACCTTGGATTTTGATGAAAAATCGCCGAAAACTGGAAATTTGCCGTGACTAAAAAACAAAAATAGCAACGGACACAATTTTTAAGAAAGTCATTAGATCTTATTATAGTAATGATTTATGTAAACGTTGATGAACTGCAAAGATCAGGAAATTGAAAATTTTGGGTGAAAACCTTGGATTTTGATGAAAAATCGCCGAAAACTGGAAATTTGATGCGACTAAAAAACGAAAATAGCAACGTACATAATTTTTAATCAAGTCAATAGATCTTATAACAATAATAAAGAAATATAAACTATGATGATTTTTGAAGTATAGGAAGTGATAATTTTGGGTGAAAATGTTAGTATTTTTGATAAAAACTGGGAATTTATGTTTTCTTAATAAAAATCAAATTATATCATGAGTCTTCAAATTAATTTTATATATGTGAAGTGTTTAGATGGATCAAATAATGACCAATTCGTAAAATCAATAGATCATATAACAACAATAAAAAACGATTGACCGGTATTATACTTATTTTTAAACCAAAATATTTACTTTATATGATAACAAAACCATGCAATTGTTTTACCGAAACCCCTTAATTATGCTTATTATGGTTTTTGCGTATTCTACATAAATCTTTAGAAGTTGATTGTCACTTAATCGTCCATGTCAACTGTTTTGCTCGAATTTGTACAACCAGTTCCTTTACATTCGCCACAAGCTACTGAACATTCAAGTCCGTTTTTTCTACAAGTACATCTTTTAGTGTCACAGTTTGTCTTACAATTGCATCGAATAATGTTCAGCAATTTAGAGGGAGCTGCGTCCATTGTACACTTAACCGGGACAAGGTTTCCATTAGCGACTTTCCAACCCCATTCACACGGATTTAGATTGTCCTTGTTCATCCACATTTTCATTTGAAGATAAGCTCTCTGGCTATGAAATGAAGCCGCATTTGATGTTGGCGGCAAAGTATGAATTTGAACGCATGTTTTGTTTGTCAATACTCTTGCAGCAAACTTTCTGTAGCGAAGAACATTCAGTCCTTGATATGGAGCACCATTATATAAAGAGGAAATAATGTTTTCACCAGCAGAAATAACATCATCATTTGCGTTAGCATTGCAAAGTAACTGTGCCTGAGTCTTAAGAAAGTCATGTTCTCCAAATTTCTTTAGGGTCGCTGCCTTACTGACACCGAACATTCTTGAAGTTGTGTCACAACCACTGATAGCATGAATTAAAGGTAAAAATGTACATAGTTCCTCACCAAGCAGCAATTTGGTCTTCAAAATATCCCATATTTTAATATGTGTGTTAACTTTTGACACATTGCCGGATTTGAATATCAGCGAATTTGATGTAACGTCCGCATGATGAAGGAGTAGTACCAAAAGATCAGTGTCCTCTCCAAGCAAAACAGTTGCTTTTGTTTTCGCTGATTCGATGGCAGTAAGGGCAATCAAAACATCAGCATCGGCATCTGCGTGTTTAGTTTTGATTCCTTTTTCTTCCATCTTTGCACTCAAGAGATTAATAAAGTTCTGCTTATTCTCAATGTTTGCTAAAAATATTTCTTTTTTAGATTTGAAAGGAGTTCTATCTGTGAATGAAACTTTTGTGCCTATGATTCCTTTGGTGCGCCGCTGATGAGTGGCATCTTTAGTATCTGGACCCGAAGCATATCCATCAAATACAACTATCGCTTTACTGTATTTCCGTTCTACGCTGTCAATGTACCTTTGACAAATTTCACCGAAAGAAAGTCCGCTTTGCCAGTGTATACGATGGAGAAGAGAGCCGACATCAATAACATACTGAGTTTCGTCGTTTTCGCTCATTTCAAATGCGCCACAGTCGCCCTTTCCCCAAATAGCATCTGCAAGACTAGACTTTTGCGCTGTTCGCATGAGACCATTTGGATCAAACATTGAGCTGGGATGACTACAGAGTTCATAGGTGAATATTTCGGACTGATCTTCATATATGCCATTTGATGCAGCAAGAAAGCGCTGGAAGAGAAGCTGTGAATCAACAATAATGACATCATCATCAACTTTGATAGCCGATTTTGCACTTAAGATAGTGGCCTGTTCTTTCCTTTTAAATGAAAATTCATCTATTTTTTTTCCGTCCATGGACTTCAGAATTTTAATGCCTAATTCCTTCGAATTATCAACATTGACAAATTTGTCCGCCGAGACCCCTGTTTCTATGTTTCGCAAACTCGTTTCCTCTACAAAAGGACTTCTGCTAATAAGAAACGATAAACATGTTTTCAAATCTTGACAGTCTCTAGATCTCCTTGACTCCCCACCTTCTTTATGTTGGTCACTTGTTCCATAATTGACTCCAGTAAACTCTTGCAAAGCATTGTTCATTTCCGCGCAGTCTGGCATAGATAAAATCCATTGGGCACGCTGACCCTCTGACATACCTCTTCCTCGAGTCATACCGCCTGTCGTCTTTAAGCTTCTCATTAAAACCTGTTCTATGACCAAATCAGAAGAAAGACCTGCCCAAAATTTATCACTCCTCCTTATAACATGATGGCCTGATTGTAGAAAAGCTAATACTTCGGGATGGGTTGTTTTCAAGTTCTCCATTTGTTGTAAGTATACCCGTGATGATTTGACATACAGATTGTGTCCCGAAGCTGCAAGATACGGAAGCATGTCCTTGACTGTTTGTAAATGCAGTTCCCAGTTACCAGTCCTTTCAGCTTTGATGAATCTACGGAGAATATCTATCATATCCATATATTGGAACCATAGTTGTGAAGTACGATAACTTTTGTGTGACTCCCGAAAGTTATCTATCCTAGATTTAATTTGATCTATTAAAACATCGTCGCAAGCTTTTTCGACAGATATGTCTCCTTTCAGTAGTTCATCCAACATCGCATCTGCTTCATGCAATTCATCCGAAAGATCATCAGCGTTAATATCGGTACTGTCGGTATTTATGTAATTTGCTGGATTAATATCATTGGTACCAGTCTCATTTTCGATTTCATCTGGAAGTGGTATGCCGTATATGTGTGACAAGATTATTGACGTGAGAGCTGTATCTATCAAAAAATGTGCCCTTACTGCTCGTGCAATTGCCTTTCCACTAGTCATATGAGTTACTGCATTTGGTGCATACACTGTTTCCAGTAGCTCAGTGATTCCTGATCCTTCCATCAAGTGACCAATGCCGCCTACAAAACTCATTTCTAAATGAAAGCCTCCAAGTCTCAAGATAACTGACTTTAAAGGACTGTTCAATGGTTCATCTTTAATTATGTTCATTGCCTTCCAATAGAGGGGTTGATCAAATGTCAAAATAGGTACACAATGTTGAGCCTTTGCGTGCTTGCCTATGAAGTTAAGTGTTGAATTTATACATGTGAGATCACTAGGATTCATGTCTATCATTGGCAAAAAAACAACAGATGATCTTCCTGGGTAGTCACCGTCCATCACTTTGTGCATAATTGCGGACCAACTGGGTCGGTTGCATGTCAAAGGCCAGCATACTTTTGACAGAAGGTCTAACTTCCACGTTGTATCGATCATATTTCGCTCATAATTCATGGTTGCGAACTCTGCCTGTAATGATTGTTTAGATTGCATTTTATAATATTCTATGTTAATTTTTGCTAGGTCAGATACTTCCTTTAGTGTGGGAGACAGCCTAGGGACAGCTTTGTCAAGTCTGAATCCTGGAGTGACAGCTGCAATCATGCCCATACCATGAAATGTTCCATGACCATCTAAAGTTCTCAGATTATGGTCTACGTTATCAGCTATGTACTGAACGAAAGTACCATTCCCAAACTGTGTGTTGGTTCTGTCATGAGCAGCAGCAGCAGCATTAAGTTCAAATCGTTGAACCTCTGTGTAGGAAGAAGCGAAACCAAGAGTGTTCAAAGTGTCCAATAGAAATCTTGATCCAAAGTGATGGTGCATTTGTACACTGAGGGCAATTTGTAGCGGTGCAATAAGTGTTCTTGGTCGGGAAGCCTGAATAATAGCTTGACCAACAGATGCAACTTTAACAGAAGAGTCGTTTTGACTAAATAATGCATGTAGTAATGTTTGTAACGAATCTGGGACAAATATAATGTTTTGCTCTGAGTTTATATCAACAGAAGACGGATACACAGCTTTTGAATCTTTAATACTCATAATATCAGCCTTTATTAACTTAGCTGCTGTTTCTATCATCGATAGTTTTTCCTCTTCTGGACTCTTAGATGATGGTCTTCTGTAAAATTCGTTCAGTATAGATGATGCTGTTCTCCTGAATGTGACTATATTCGGCTTTCCGTTTACTTCCGTGATGATGATATCGGATCCAAAATAAGTTTGCAGTCTCTTTTTCATGTGCACCACACTATACGCCTTATCTCCACAAATGTCTTCCATAGCCTGAACAAGATCGCTTACGGATGCAAGTTCGTCTTGTGTTTCTTCCAATTGTCTAACTATTTGCAGGAAAGCTTTCTCTGATGAATCTTCTTTTGGTCGTCCTGGTGTCGTTCGTTTGACCTCTTTGTTTGCTTGCTTCGAGACGGGGATTTGCTTACCAGTTCTAAAATTAACACTACATGTTTGGTGGTATATTGCGTCTGCCGCGTGCAAATCTGATGGTGCAATGTTGAGCCTCCTCAAAACGATTTCGGACCATTCATCATTTCTTTCTTTGCAGATGTTTCTAAGGGTGTTAGAAAAATCTGTTGTCCTGACAGGAAACACGTCGATTCCCCTTTTGCTCTCTGAAAATTTTGCAAAACATCCACAAAATAAACAGTTCTTCTGGAACTCAAAATCAGGAGTAGAAGATCGTAAGTCACGAGTTGGCTCGGTTATCGATACATCCTTTTCTCGCATGTCTTTCTTGATTGAGTTAGCATTAATGTAATCACGTCGACATTTCTGATGAACTTTTTGTCCAGGAGTTGTGACGATTGTATCATTTCTGGTTTGGCTGGTCCTATTAACCGTGTTACATCCTTTTTCTCTTAGTTGTGTTATTTCTTCACCATTTGTTAGAGACACCCGACAAAAAACACAAGCATCCATCATTACCTAAAAAAAAAGAAAATCAAACTGTTAAGATGAGATTCATTGATTTTGATTTTGCTTTCATTTTATTTTTATCATATAAGATTTGTTTTGAATACAATATTAAAAAAGACATATGTTGACTTATAACCAATACATTATTCCGATGTAGTATCTGTTCTCCACTGAATTGTATAATGGTATTTTTGTTGAATATTAATTTCCCTTTTTTAGTTGATTAATAAATATTCATTTTTTATCATTTGATTTTTTTTAAAATTGTCTCATCTCCTGTCCACCCTATATTTTTTTTTTATTTCATCCTAGCCCCCATACTAACATGAAAAAATAAATGGTAGCTCCATAACACGATTTGTCTGCATCAATTTTGTATTTAATTATCGGTACAACTTCATTTTTCCATGAATTAAATTTAGTTCGATTGTAACTTTTTTGGCACTATCGGCGTTCCATAGTTTTTTTTTTTCGTCAGCAACTCCTGGCAATAAGAATAAAATTTCCTTATTACGGGACTGTTTAATGTATGTAATGTTTATACTGTAGTCCAAATATAAAAAACAGAGCTGTTTTGTATGTGATTTCTGGTTTAGAAACCTCGGCAAACCGAAATGAGCTCATTTCTGCCGCGTACTATATTTTGACATTTCCCGTGTATCTTACGCCTTTTAAAAACATCCAAAATACCTTGCATGGTAGCGTTATCTCTTAAGAATGTTAAATACGTATAAAACTTTTATATATAAGTTTTATATTAACTTACCAGAATGAAAAGGATGGAACCTAGATGCGTCGTCTGCAGTTGACCATTACGAGTTGTCTCCCATATCGTCATTCTTAATCTACGGGCGCCATATCTTTCCATAATATTTGAAGTAAAATCCAGATTTTTTTAGGGCTAAAATTGACGACTTTCCCCTATTTCGATTTTTCTCGATTTTTGATATGTTTCTTATACGTTATATTTCTCACGAATTCCACAAAAAACATTTCTGTTGCAATTAGTTTGAGGTATAACCATAGAATGACTGGACTATTTCTCGGGCCTGAGAGTTTTTAGAACAAAATATAACGGCTCTGGTTTGTCATAAAAAAATCTTAAAAAAAGAGATTTTCCCCAACCAATTTTTATTGCATTTATTAAATGCATTGGCAAAAATAATCCGGCTCAGGTATGTATAGCCCCGCCTCCCTTGAAAATTTAATGGTTTGTTCCTAAAACTGAAAACATGGATCAGATGCCTTCTCTTTTTTTTTCATGAAACGACACTGACCGAGTTTTCGTTGAAATTTGTGAAGTCATGGACGGAATTTTCAGAAAGTAGAAATCCTATTTGTAAAACAAACGAAATCCTTGTCCTCGTGCATTCACTGAACTGTCAACCACATGGAGGCGCAAAACAAAGAGGCGGAGTTTAAATCATGGTTTAACATAAAAAATATAAAACCAGAGTCCGCCTATCTACACGAAGTTGCGACGGAAAAGTATGTCATGATTCTTTTTAATGGAATAACTTATCAATCTTTATATTAAAACATGGTTTTTCAAAAACCGAACTATTTAAAAGCAGATTATCACGTAAAAACTTCAAAGGAAAAATGACGTATTATGTTACATGTACATTTTTATCATGCATACAGTATTTCTGTACATGTTTCAATCCCCAACCCACATTGAGGGCACCACTGACATACCATTGACTGTCTAACCTCTTTATTCCTCGAGGGTATCACCAGCCCGGTAGTATGAATTATCATTTTTGACATGGTCATAATTATAAATTAAGTGTTTGGAAAACTGTGAATTTTTTAAATGCAAAGGCTTTTCTATATCAGGAAATAGAATACCTTAGCTGTATTTGGCAAAACGTTTAGAAAATTTTGGTCCCCAATACTATTCAACTTCGTACTTTATTTTGCCTTTTGTTACATTTTTTATTCGAGCGTCATATGATGTCATTTATAGATGAAACGCGCGTCTGACGCAATTAAATATAAATTTTAATCCTGGTATATATGATGAGTTTATTTTTCAAATACAGTGACTACTAAGTTTGGGATTTAACAGTTTTTGTTTAGATTGGTCATGCTTTCTGAATGAATAAAGATAAAAGTAAGGGGGGACGGGGGTAGAGAAAGATCAAAAAGTGAATTGTAATGTGTAGTAAAACTCTGCACTATAATTTAGGTACATATCTCTTTAATTATTCTTCCTCGGGGCATATTCTTGAGGGAAAGAATAGAAGTTAACCTATTATATACAATAACCTTTTAATTTATGATTTGTAATAAATACATTTAAAATTATATGAAACGGAACTAAAACTGTAAGATATATACAAAGTCATGTTGGATGCACGACAATAAGACAGCAATCAAA
>NW_027267183.1:0-15761 GCF_963676685.1 Mytilus edulis
GTATCTCATTTTCATCAGTTTTACAAAGAAAATAAATCATAAAATAGGGTTTCTTTTGAATAAATAGAATAAAAACTATGAAATAAGCATGAATAAAGTTACTTTAAATATATTTTGTCCCTAGTATTATGTGAACTTAGTTATAGCTGAGTTGAGAAAAATATGGAAATAGTTTTTTTCTTAGGGATGGCACTTGTACTTTTATGACTTTAAATAGTACCAAATATATATTATAATGAATTAAAATTTATGTCACACTGATCAGAAATACAGGTCAAAGTAGAAAAAATCTACACTTTGCATGTGCAACTTTTGGTTTCAAATATATGAGAGATTGAATAAAATATCATGACGTCACAAAAAGTTGAAAAAAACTTCAATATTCGCGCAGAGTCTGGTTTTCTTATTTCTGGTTGCTATGTACAAATCTGTAATATTTGCATTAAATATACCAAACTGATGCTTTTAAATTAAAGTATACGTGCCGTACAATATTTTTCAGAATTGTTTTACTCCATTCGCGAACACATTTCTATGCGAAAACATCACTATAAGTATATATTTGTCCCTTTAAGGGTGCAATCAACAGTTTTTTTTCTATGACGTCACATTTTGAGGGACCATGCATAAGTGACCCTTAGTGGTGGACTGATTAATAAAGATACTTGTATAAAACTAGATATCACTGGAATCAGAATGTTCTCTAGTTTATAATGAAATAAAAATAATGTGTACTTTTAATATATTAAAAATATTCCATCCAATGAACATGGGGGAAAAAAGGTCTAATTTGAACATAAAAAACTTGAAACCTGGTCATGTGCACACCCATGAAGACATGATCCATGCACATTTTACATAATCAAAACTGTATGAAATTTGTAGGTTTTTACCTGGCCTTTCAAAAAAATCTTGTTTCAGGGTACGGTTTCCTGCTCCGAAAAGAGCTACAGTGGCTGCAAATAAGTTTTCAATTTTCACTGCCAAAAAAACAGGTTGTTTACAGTGTTGTCTCCCCTCAAACATGTAAAGTTAATATAATTTTTAAAATTATTTCAATCATTCAACCTGTTTTATTCAAAGCTAATTAACTAATTTTTTACAATCAAATACAAAAAACATGATACTTTTTCACCAATTGAGTAAATAAACAGGGGTTTCCCTCCATGGTTATTTTTAGTCGGGGAATAACCCCTAGTTTTTTATACGAAACTGTTTATAGCACCCTTAAGGCAAAACTTTATATGCGATATATTAAAATTTCTAAGCTTTTCTGAATCTGTACACTATAACCGATTAAAATGATGTCTGACTTTAAGGATTGTGACCACGAATAGTGAAAATACAGCTCTTTTTTCATGTCGCATAGTACTGGCATATTGGCCAGTGGCAAACAGTTTAACCAGCAAAATCCAAACATTTCCTGTATCTCATTTTCATCAGTTTTACAAAGAAAATAAATCATAAAATAGGGTTTCTTTTGAATAAATAGAATAAAAACTATGAAATAAGCATGAATAAAGTTACTTTAAATATATTTTGTCCCTAGTATTATGTGAACTTAGTTATAGCTGAGTTGAGAAAAATATGGAAATAGTTTTTTTTCTTAGGGATGGCACTTGTACTTTTATGACTTTAAATAGTACCAAATATATATTATAATGAATTAAAATTTATGTCACACTGATCAGAAATACAGGTCAAAGTAGAAAAAATCTACACTTTGCATGTGCAACTTTTGGTTTCAAATATATGAGAGATTGAATAAAATATCATGACGTCACAAAAAGTTGAAAAAAACTTCAATATTCGCGCAGAGTCTGGTTTTCTTATTTCTGGTTGCTATGTACAAATCTGTAATATTTGCATTAAATATACCAAACTGATGCTTTTAAATTAAAGTATACGTGCCGTACAATATTTTTCAGAATTGTTTTACTCCATTCGCGAACACATTTCTATGCGAAAACATCACTATAATATATATTTGTCCCTTTAAGGGTGCAATCAACAGTTTTTTTCTATGACGTCACATTTTGAGGGACCATGCATAAGTGACCCTTAGTGGTGGACTGATTAATAAAGATACTTGTATAAAACTAGATATCACTGGAATCAGAATGTTCTCTAGTTTATAATGAAATAAAAATAATGTGTACTTTTAATATATTAAAAATATTCCATCCAATGAACATGGGGGAAAAAAGGTCTAATTTGAACATAAAAAACTTGAAACCTGGTCATGTGCACACCCATGAAGACATGATCCATGCACATTTTACATAATCAAAACTGTATGAAATTTGTAGGTTTTTACCTGGCCTTTCAAAAAAATCTTGTTTCAGGGTACGGTTTCCTGCTCCGAAAAGAGCTACAGTGGCTGCAAATAAGTTTTCAATTTTCACTGCCAAAAAAACAGGTTGTTTACAGTGTTGTCTCCCCTCAAAACATGTAAAGTTAATATAATTTTTAAAATTATTTCAATCATTCAACCTGTTTTAATTCAAAGCTAATTAACTAATTTTTACAATCAAATACAAAAAACATGATACTTTTTCACCAATTGAGTAAATAAACAGGGGTTTCCCTCCATGGTTATTTTTAGTCGGGGAATAACCCCTAGTTTTTTATACGAAACTGTTTATAGCACCCTTAAGGCAAAACTTTATATGCGATATATTAAAATTTCTTAGCTTTTCTGAATCTGTACACTATACCGATTAAAATGATGTCTGACTTTAAGGATTGTGACCACGAATAGTGAAAATACAGCTCTTTTTTCATGTCGCATAGTACTGGCATATTGGCCAGTGGCAAACAGTTTAACCAGCAAAATCCAAACATTTCCTGTATCTCATTTTCATCAGTTTTACAAAGAAAATAAATCATAAAATAGGGTTTCTTTTGAATAAATAGAATAAAAACTATGAAATAAGCATGAATAAAGTTACTTTAAATATATTTTGTCCCTAGTATTATGTGAACTTAGTTATAGCTGAGTTGAGAAAAATATGGAAATAGTTTTTTTCTTAGGGATGGCACTTGTACTTTTATGACTTTAAATAGTACCAAATATATATTATAATGAATTAAAATTTATGTCACACTGATCAGAAATACAGGTCAAAGTAGAAAAAATCTACACTTTGCATGTGCAACTTTTGGTTTCAAATATATGAGAGATTGAATAAAATATCATGACGTCACAAAAAGTTGAAAAAAACTTCAATATTCGCGCAGAGTCTGGTTTTCTTATTTCTGGTTGCTATGTACAAATCTGTAATATTTGCATTAAATATACCAAACTGATGCTTTTAAATTAAAGTATACGTGCCGTACAATATTTTTCAGAATTGTTTTACTCCATTCGCGAACACATTTCTATGCGAAAACATCACTATAATATATATTTGTCCCTTTAAGGGTGCAATCAACAGTTTTTTTCTATGACGTCACATTTTGAGGGACCATGCATAAGTGACCCTTAGTGGTGGACTGATTAATAAAGATACTTGTATAAAACTAGATATCACTGGAATCAGAATGTTCTCTAGTTTATAATGAAATAAAAATAATGTGTACTTTTAATATATTAAAAATATTCCATCCAATGAACATGGGGGAAAAAAAGGTCTAATTTGAACATAAAAAACTTGAAACCTGGTCATGTGCACACCCATGAAGACATGATCCATGCACATTTTACATAATCAAAACTGTATGAAATTTGTAGGTTTTTACCTGGCCTTTCAAAAAAATCTTGTTTCAGGGTACGGTTTCCTGCTCCGAAAAGAGCTACAGTGGCTGCAAATAAGTTTTCAATTTTCACTGCCAAAAAAACAGGTTGTTTACAGTGTTGTCTCCCCTCAAAACATGTAAAGTTAATATAATTTTTAAAATTATTTCAATCATTCAACCTGTTTTAATTCAAAGCTAATTAACTAATTTTTACAATCAAATACAAAAAACATGATACTTTTTCACCAATTGAGTAAATAAACAGGGGTTTCCCTCCATGGTTATTTTTAGTCGGGGAATAACCCCTAGTTTTTTATACGAAACTGTTTATAGCACCCTTAAGGCAAAACTTTATATGCGATATATTAAAATTTCTTAGCTTTTCTGAATCTGTACACTATACCGATTAAAATGATGTCTGACTTTAAGGATTGTGACCACGAATAGTGAAAATACAGCTCTTTTTTCATGTCGCATAGTACTGGCATATTGGCCAGTGGCAAACAGTTTAACCAGCAAAATCCAAACATTTCCTGTATCTCATTTTCATCAGTTTTACAAAGAAAATAAATCATAAAATAGGGTTTCTTTTGAATAAATAGAATAAAAACTATGAAATAAGCATGAATAAAGTTACTTTAAATATATTTTGTCCCTAGTATTATGTGAACTTAGTTATAGCTGAGTTGAGAAAAATATGGAAATAGTTTTTTTCTTAGGGATGGCACTTGTACTTTTATGACTTTAAATAGTACCAAATATATATTATAATGAATTAAAATTTATGTCACACTGATCAGAAATACAGGTCAAAGTAGAAAAAATCTACACTTTGCATGTGCAACTTTTGGTTTCAAATATATGAGAGATTGAATAAAATATCATGATGTCACAAAAAGTTGAAAAAAAACTTCAATATTCGCGCAGAGTCTGGTTTTCTTATTTCTGGTTGCTATGTACAAATCTGTAATATTTGCATTAAATATACCAAACTGATGCTTTTAAATTAAAGTATACGTGCCGTACAATATTTTTCAGAATTGTTTTACTCCATTCGCGAACACATTTCTATGCGAAAACATCACTATAATATATATTTGTCCCTTTAAGGGTGCAATCAACAGTTTTTTTCTATGACGTCACATTTTGAGGGACCATGCATAAGTGACCCTTAGTGGTGGACTGATTAATAAAGATACTTGTATAAAACTAGATATCACTGGAATCAGAATGTTCTCTAGTTATAATGAAATAAAAATAATGTGTACTTTTAATATATTAAAAATATTCCATCCAATGAACATGGGGGAAAAAAGGTCTAATTTGAACATAAAAAACTTGAAACCTGGTCATGTGCACACCCATGAAGACATGATCCATGCACATTTTACATAATCAAAACTGTATGAAATTTGTAGGTTTTTACCTGGCCTTTCAAAAAAATCTTGTTTCAGGGTACGGTTTCCTGCTCCGAAAAGAGCTACAGTGGCTGCAAATAAGTTTTCAATTTTCACTGCCAAAAAAACAGGTTGTTTACAGTGTTGTCTCCCCTCAAAACATGTAAAGTTAATATAATTTTTAAAATTATTTCAATCATTCAACCTGTTTTAATTCAAAGCTAATTAACTAATTTTTACAATCAAATACAAAAAACATGATACTTTTTCACCAATTGAGTAAATAAACAGGGGTTTCCCTCCATGGTTATTTTTAGTCGGGGAATAACCCCTAGTTTTTTATACGAAACTGTTTATAGCACCCTTAATTAAGGCAAAACTTTATATGCGATATATTAAAATTTCTTAGCTTTTCTGAATCTGTACACTATACCGATTAAAATGATGTCTGACTTTAAGGATTGTGACCACGAATAGTGAAAATACAGCTCTTTTTTCATGTCGCATAGTACTGGCATATTGGCCAGTGGCAAACAGTTTAACCAGCAAAATCCAAACATTTCCTGTATCTCATTTTCATCAGTTTTACAAAGAAAATAAATCATAAAATAGGGTTTCTTTGAATAAATAGAATAAAAAACTATGAAATAAGCATGAATAAAGTTACTTTAAATATATTTTGTCCCTAGTATTATGTGAACTTAGTTATAGCTGAGTTGAGAAAAATATGGAAATAGTTTTTTTCTTAGGGATGGCACTTGTACTTTTATGACTTTAAATAGTACCAAATATATATTATAATGAATTAAAATTTATGTCACACTGATCAGAAATACAGGTCAAAGTAGAAAAAATCTACACTTTGCATGTGCAACTTTTGGTTTCAAATATATGAGAGATTGAATAAAATATCATGACGTCACAAAAAGTTGAAAAAAACTTCAATATTCGCGCAGAGTCTGGTTTTCTTATTTCTGGTTGCTATGTACAAATCTGTAATATTTGCATTAATATACCAAACTGATGCTTTTAAATTAAAGTATCGTGCCGTACAATATTTTTCAGAATTGTTTTACTCCATTCGCGAACACATTTCTATGCGAAAACATCACTATAATATATATTTGTCCCTTTAAGGCAAAACTTTATATGCGATATATTAAAATTTCTTAGCTTTTCTGAATCTGTACACTATACCGATTAAAATGATGTCTGACTTTAAGGATTGTGACCACGAATAGTGAAAATACAGCTCTTTTTTCATGTCGCATAGTACTGGCATATTGGCCAGTGGCAAACAGTTTAACCAGCAAAATCCAAACATTTCCTGTATCTCATTTTCATCAGTTTTACAAAGAAAATAAATCATAAAATAGGGTTTCTTTTGAATAAATAGAATAAAAACTATGAAATAAGCATGAATAAAGTTAACTTTAAAAATATATTTTGTCCCTAGTATTATGTGAACTTAGTTATAGCTGAGTTGAGAAAAATATGGAAATAGTTTTTTTCTTAGGGATGGCACTTGTACTTTTATGACTTTAAATAGTACCAAATATATATTATAATGAATTAAAATTTATGTCACACTGATCAGAAATACAGGTCAAAGTAGAAAAAAATCTACACTTTGCATGTGCAACTTTTGGTTTCAAATATATGAGAGATTGAATAAAATATCATGACGTCACAAAAAGTTGAAAAAAACTTCAATATTCGCGCAGAGTCTGGTTTTCTTATTTCTGGTTGCTATGTACAAATCTGTAATATTTGCATTAAATATACCAAACTGATGCTTTTAAATTAAAGTATACGTGCCGTACAATATTTTTCAGAATTGTTTTACTCCATTCGCGAACACATTTCTATGCGAAAACATCACTATAATATATATTTGTCCCTTTAAGGCAAAACTTTATATGCGATATATTAAAATTTCTTAGCTTTTCTGAATCTGTACACTATACCGATTAAAATGATGTCTGACTTTAAGGATTGTGACCACGAATAGTGAAAATACAGCTCTTTTTTCATGTCGCATAGTACTGGCATATTGGCCAGTGGCAAACAGTTTAACCAGCAAAATCCAAACATTTCCTGTATCTCATTTTCATCAGTTTTACAAAGAAAATAAATCATAAATAGGGTTTCTTTTGAATAAATAGAATAAAAACTATGAAATAAGCATGAATAAAGTTACTTTAAATATATTTTGTCCCTAGTATTATGTGAACTTAGTTATAGCTGAGTTGAGAAAAATATGGAAATAGTTTTTTTCTTAGGGATGGCACTTGTACTTTTATGACTTTAAATAGTACCAAATATATATTATAATGAATTAAAATTTATGTCACACTGATCAGAAATACAGGTCAAAGTAGAAAAAATCTACACTTTGCATGTGCAACTTTTGGTTTCAAATATATGAGAGATTGAATAAAATATCATGACGTCACAAAAAGTTGAAAAAAACTTCAATATTCGCGCAGAGTCTGGTTTTCTTATTTCTGGTTGCTATGTACAAATCTGTAATATTTGCATTAAATATACCAAACTGATGCTTTTAAATTAAAGTATACGTGCCGTACAATATTTTTCAGAATTGTTTTACTCCATTCGCGAACACATTTCTATGCGAAAACATCACTATAATATATATTTGTCCCTTTAAGGCAAAACTTTATATGCGATATATTAAAATTTCTTAGCTTTTCTGAATCTGTACACTATACCGATTAAAATGATGTCTGACTTTAAGGATTGTGACCACGAATAGTGAAAATACAGCTCTTTTTTCATGTCGCATAGTACTGGCATATTGGCCAGTGGCAAACAGTTTAACCAGCAAAATCCAAACATTTCCTGTATCTCATTTTCATCAGTTTTACAAAGAAAATAAATCATAAAATAGGGTTTCTTTTGAATAAATAGAATAAAAACTATGAAATAAGCATGAATAAAGTTACTTTAAATATATTTTGTCCCTAGTATTATGTGAACTTAGTTATAGCTGAGTTGAGAAAAATATGGAAATAGTTTTTTTCTTAGGGATGGCACTTGTACTTTTATGACTTTAAATAGTACCAAATATATATTATAATGAATTAAAATTTATGTCACACTGATCAGAAATACAGTCAAAGTAGAAAAAATCTACACTTTGCCATGTGCAACTTTTGGTTTCCAAATATATGAGAGATTGAATAAAATATCATGACGTCACAAAAAGTTGAAAAAAACTTCAATATTCGCGCAGAGTCTGGTTTTCTTATTTCTGGTTGCTATGTACAAATCTGTAATATTTGCATTAAATATACCAAACTGATGCTTTTAAATTAAAGTATACGTGCCGTACAATATTTTTCAGAATTGTTTTACTCCATTCGCGAACACATTTCTATGCGAAAACATCACTATAATATATATTTGTCCCTTTAAGGGTGCAATCAACAGTTTTTTTCTATGACGTCACATTTTGAGGGACCATGCATAAGTGACCCTTAGTGGTGGACTGATTAATAAAGATACTTGTATAAAACTAGATATCACTGGAATCAGAATGTTCTCTAGTTTATAATGAAATAAAAATAATGTGTACTTTTAATATATTAAAAAATATTCCATCCAATGAACATGGGGGAAAAAAGGTCTAATTTGAACATAAAAAACTTGAAACCTGGTCATGTGCACACCCATGAAGACATGATCCATGCACATTTTACATAATCAAAACTGTATGAAATTTGTAGGTTTTTACCTGGCCTTTCAAAAAAATCTTGTTTCAGGGTACGGTTTCCTGCTCCGAAAAGAGCTACAGTGGCTGCAAATAAGTTTTCAATTTTCACTGCCAAAAAAACAGGTTGTTTACAGTGTTGTCTCCCCTCAAAACATGTAAAGTTAATATAATTTTTAAAATTATTTCAATCATTCAACCTGTTTTAATTCAAAGCTAATTAACTAATTTTTACAATCAAATACAAAAAACATGATACTTTTTCACCAATTGAGTAAATAAACAGGGGTTCCCTCCATGGTTATTTTTAGTCGGGGAATAACCCCTAGTTTTTTATACGAAACTGTTTATAGCACCCTTAAGGCAAAACTTTATATGCGATATATTAAAATTTCTTAGCTTTTCTGAATCTGTACACTATACCGATTAAAATGATGTCTGACTTTAAGGATTGTGACCACGAATAGTGAAAATACAGCTCTTTTTTCATGTCGCATAGTACTGGCATATTGGCCAGTGGCAAACAGTTTAACCAGCAAAATCCAAACATTTCCTGTATCTCATTTTCATCAGTTTTACAAAGAAAATAAATCATAAAATAGGGTTTCTTTTGAATAAATAGAATAAAAACTATGAAATAAGCATGAATAAAGTTACTTTAAATATATTTTGTCCCTAGTATTATGTGAACTTAGTTATAGCTGAGTTGAGAAAAATATGGAAATAGTTTTTTCTTAGGGATGGCACTTGTACTTTTATGACTTTAAATAGTACCCAAATATATATTATAATGAATTAAAATTTATGTCACACTGATCAGAAATACAGGTCAAAGTAGAAAAAATCTACACTTTGCATGTGCAACTTTTGGTTTCAAATATATGAGAGATTGAATAAAATATCATGACGTCACAAAAAGTTGAAAAAAACTTCAATATTCGCGCAGAGTCTGGTTTTCTTATTTCTGGTTGCTATGTACAAATCTGTAATATTTGCATTAAATATACCAAACTGATGCTTTTAAATTAAAGTATACGTGCCGTACAATATTTTTCAGAATTGTTTTACTCCATTCGCGAACACATTTCTATGCGAAAACATCACTATAATATATATTTGTCCCTTTAAGGGTGCAATCAACAGTTTTTTTCTATGACGTCACATTTTGAGGGACCATGCATAAGTGACCCTTAGTGGTGGACTGATTAATAAAGATACTTGTATAAAACTAGATATCCACTGGAATCAGAATGTTCTCTAGTTTATAATGAAATAAAAATAATGTGTACTTTTAATATATTAAAAATATTCCATCCAATGAACATGGGGGAAAAAAGGTCTAATTTGAACATAAAAAACTTGAAACCTGGTCATGTGCACACCCATGAAGACATGATCCATGCACATTTTACATAATCAAAAACTGTATGAAATTTGTAGGTTTTTACCTGGCCTTTCAAAAAAATCTTGTTTCAGGGTACGGTTTCCTGCTCCGAAAAGAGCTACAGTGGCTGCAAATAAGTTTTCAATTTTCACTGCCAAAAAAACAGGTTGTTTACAGTGTTGTCTCCCCTCAAAACATGTAAAGTTAATATAATTTTTAAAATTATTTCAATCATTCAACCTGTTTTAATTCAAAGCTAATTAACTAATTTTTACAATCAAATACAAAAAACATGATACTTTTTCACCAATTGAGTAAATAAACAGGGGTTTCCCTCCATGGTTATTTTTAGTCGGGGAATAACCCCTAGTTTTTTATACGAAACTGTTTATAGCACCCTTAAGGCAAAACTTTATATGCGATATATTAAAATTTCTTAGCTTTTCTGAATCTGTACACTATACCGATTAAAATGATGTCTGACTTTAAGGATTGTGACCACGAATAGTGAAAATACAGCTCTTTTTTCATGTCGCATAGTACTGGCATATTGGCCAGTGGCAAACAGTTTAACCAGCAAAATCCAAACATTTCCTGTATCTCATTTTCATCAGTTTTACAAAGAAAATAAATCATAAAATAGGGTTTCTTTTGAATAAATAGAATAAAAACTATGAAATAAGCATGAATAAAGTTACTTTAAATATATTTTGTCCCTAGTATTATGTGAACTTAGTTATAGCTGAGTTGAGAAAAATATGGAAATAGTTTTTTTCTTAGGGATGGCACTTGTACTTTTATGACTTTAAATAGTACCAAATATATATTATAATGAATTAAAATTTATGTCACACTGATCAGAAATACAGGTCAAAGTAGAAAAAATCTACACTTTGCATGTGCAACTTTTGGTTTCAAATATATGAGAGATTGAATAAAATATCATGACGTCACAAAAAGTTGAAAAAAACTTCAATATTCGCGCAGAGTCTGGTTTTCTTATTTCTGGTTGCTATGTACAAATCTGTAATATTTGCATTAAATATACCAAACTGATGCTTTTAAATTAAAGTATACGTGCCGTACAATATTTTTCAGAATTGTTTTACTCCATTCGCGAACACATTTCTATGCGAAAACATCACTATAATATATATTTGTCCCTTTAAGGGTGCAATCAACAGTTTTTTTCTATGACGTCACATTTTGAGGGACCATGCATAAGTGACCCTTAGTGGTGGACTGATTAATAAAGATACTTGTATAAAACTAGATATCACTGGAATCAGAATGTTCTCTAGTTTATAATGAAATAAAAATAATGTGTACTTTTAATATATTAAAAATATTCCATCCAATGAACATGGGGGAAAAAAGGTCTAATTTGAACATAAAAAACTTGAAACCTGGTCATGTGCACACCCATGAAGACATGATCCATGCACATTTTACATAATCAAAACTGTATGAAATTTGTAGGTTTTTACCTGGCCTTTCAAAAAAATCTTGTTTCAGGGTACGGTTTCCTGCTCCGAAAAGAGCTACAGTGGCTGCAAATAAGTTTTCAATTTTCACTGCCAAAAAAACAGGTTGTTTACAGTGTTGTCTCCCCTCAAAACATGTAAAGTTAATATAATTTTTAAAATTATTTCAATCATTCAACCTGTTTTAATTCAAAGCTAATTAACTAATTTTTACAATCAAATACAAAAAACATGATACTTTTTCACCAATTGAGTAAATAAACAGGGGTTTCCCTCCATGGTTATTTTTAGTCGGGGAATAACCCCTAGTTTTTTATACGAAACTGTTTATAGCACCCTTAAGGCAAAACTTTATATGCGATATATTAAAATTTCTTAGCTTTTCTGAATCTGTACACTATACCGATTAAAATGATGTCTGACTTTAAGGATTGTGACCACGAATAGTGAAAATACAGCTCTTTTTTCATGTCGCATAGTACTGGCATATTGGCCAGTGGCAAACAGTTTAACCAGCAAAATCCAAACATTTCCTGTATCTCATTTTCATCAGTTTTACAAAGAAAATAAATCATAAAATAGGGTTTCTTTTGAATAAATAGAATAAAAACTATGAAATAAGCATGAATAAAGTTACTTTAAATATATTTTGTCCCTAGTATTATGTGAACTTAGTTATAGCTGAGTTGAGAAAAATATGGAAATAGTTTTTTTCTTAGGGATGGCACTTGTACTTTTATGACTTTAAATAGTACCAAATATATATTATAATGAATTAAAATTTATGTCACACTGATCAGAAATACAGGTCAAAGTAGAAAAAATCTACACTTTGCATGTGCAACTTTTGGTTTCAAATATATGAGAGATTGAATAAAATATCATGACGTCACAAAAAGTTGAAAAAAACTTCAATATTCGCGCAGAGTCTGGTTTTCTTATTTCTGGTTGCTATGTACAAATCTGTAATATTTGCATTAAATATACCAAACTGATGCTTTAAATTAAAGTATACGTGCCGTACAATATTTTTCAGAATTGTTTTACTCCATTCGCGAACACATTTCTATGCGAAAACATCACTATAATATATATTTGTCCCTTTAAGGGTGCAATCAACAGTTTTTTTTCTATGACGTCACATTTTGAGGGACCATGCATAAGTGACCCTTAGTGGTGGACTGATTAATAAAGATACTTGTATAAAACTAGATATCACTGGAATCAGAATGTTCTCTAGTTTATAATGAAATAAAAATAATGTGTACTTTTAATATATTAAAAATATTCCATCCAATGAACATGGGGGAAAAAAGGTCTAATTTGAACATAAAAAACTTGAAACCTGGTCATGTGCACACCCATGAAGACATGATCCATGCACATTTTACATAATCAAAACTGTATGAAATTTGTAGGTTTTTACCTGGCCTTTCAAAAAAATCTTGTTTCAGGGTACGGTTTCCTGCTCCGAAAAGAGCTACAGTGGCTGCAAATAAGTTTTCAATTTTCACTGCCAAAAAAACAGGTTGTTTACAGTGTTGTCTCCCCTCAAAACATGTAAAGTTAATATAATTTTTAAAATTATTTCAATCATTCAACCTGTTTTAATTCAAAGCTAATTAACTAATTTTTACAATCAAATACAAAAAACATGATACTTTTTCACCAATTGAGTAAATAAACAGGGGTTTCCCTCCATGGTTATTTTTAGTCGGGGAATAACCCCTAGTTTTTTATACGAAACTGTTTATAGCACCCTTAAGGCAAAACTTTATATGCGATATATTAAAATTTCTTAGCTTTTCTGAATCTGTACACTATACCGATTAAAATGATGTCTGACTTTAAGGATTGTGACCACGAATAGTGAAAATACAGCTCTTTTTTCATGTCGCATAGTACTGGCATATTGGCCAGTGGCAAACAGTTTAACCAGCAAAATCCAAACATTTCCTGTATCTCATTTTCATCAGTTTTACAAAGAAAATAAATCATAAAATAGGGTTTCTTTTGAATAAATAGAATAAAAACTATGAAATAAGCATGAATAAAGTTACTTTAAATATATTTTGTCCCTAGTATTATGTGAACTTAGTTATAGCTGAGTTGAGAAAAATATGGAAATAGTTTTTTCTTAGGGATGGCACTTGTACTTTTATGACTTTAAATAGTACCAAATATATATTATAATGAATTAAAATTTATGTCACACTGATCAGAAATACAGGTCAAAGTAGAAAAAATCTACACTTTGCATGTGCAACTTTTGGTTTCAAATATATGAGAGATTGAATAAAATATCATGACGTCACAAAAAGTTGAAAAAAACTTCAATATTCGCGCAGAGTCTGGTTTTCTTATTTCTGGTTGCTATGTACAAATCTGTAATATTTGCATTAAATATACCAAACTGATGCTTTTAAATTAAAGTATACGTGCCGTACAATATTTTTCAGAATTGTTTTACTCCATTCGCGAACACATTTCTATGCGAAAACATCACTATAATATATATTTGTCCCTTTAAGGGTGCAATCAACAGTTTTTTTCTATGACGTCACATTTTGAGGGACCATGCATAAGTGACCCTTAGTGGTGGACTGATTAATAAAGATACTTGTATAAAACTAGATATCACTGGAATCAGAATGTTCTCTAGTTTATAATGAAATAAAAATAATGTGTACTTTTAATATATTAAAAATATTCCATCCAATGAACATGGGGGAAAAAAGGTCTAATTTGAACATAAAAAACTTGAAACCTGGTCATGTGCACACCCATGAAGACATGATCCATGCACATTTTACATAATCAAAACTGTATGAAATTTGTAGGTTTTTACCTGGCCTTTCAAAAAAATCTTGTTTCAGGGTACGGTTTCCTGCTCCGAAAAGAGCTACAGTGGCTGCAAATAAGTTTTCAATTTTCACTGCCAAAAAAACAGGTTGTTTACAGTGTTGTCTCCCCTCAAAACATGTAAAGTTAATATAATTTTTAAAATTATTTCAATCATTCAACCTGTTTTAATTCAAAGCTAATTAACTAATTTTTACAATCAAATACAAAAAACATGATACTTTTTCACCAATTGAGTAAATAAACAGGGGTTTCCCTCCATGGTTATTTTTAGTCGGGGAATAACCCCTAGTTTTTTATACGAAACTGTTTATAGCACCCTTAAGGCAAAACTTTATATGCGATATATTAAAATTTCTTAGCTTTTCTGAATCTGTACACTATACCGATTAAAATGATGTCTGACTTTAAGGATTGTGACCACGAATAGTGAAAATACAGCTCTTTTTTCATGTCGCATAGTACTGGCATATTGGCCAGTGGCAAACAGTTTAACCAGCAAAATCCAAACATTTCCTGTATCTCATTTTCATCAGTTTTACAAAGAAAATAAATCATAAAATAGGGTTTCTTTTGAATAAATAGAATAAAAACTATGAAATAAGCATGAATAAAGTTACTTTAAATATATTTTGTCCCTAGTATTATGTGAACTTAGTTATAGCTGAGTTGAGAAAAATATGGAAATAGTTTTTTTCTTAGGGATGGCACTTGTACTTTTATGACTTTAAATAGTACCAAATATATATTATAATGAATTAAAATTTATGTCACACTGATCAGAAATACAGGTCAAAGTAGAAAAAATCTACACTTTGCATGTGCAACTTTTGGTTTCAAATATATGAGAGATTGAATAAAATATCATGACGTCACAAAAAGTTGAAAAAAACTTCAATATTCGCGCAGAGTCTGGTTTTCTTATTTCTGGTTGCTATGTACAAATCTGTAATATTTGCATTAAATATACCAAACTGATGCTTTTAAATTAAAGTATACGTGCCGTACAATATTTTTCAGAATTGTTTTACTCCATTCGCGAACACATTTCTATGCGAAAACATCACTATAATATATATTTGTCCCTTTAAGGGTGCAATCAACAGTTTTTTTCTATGACGTCACATTTTGAGGGACCATGCATAAGTGACCCTTAGTGGTGG
>NW_027267184.1:0-20445 GCF_963676685.1 Mytilus edulis
AAACAGTTGCTGCAAGATTTAACTCGAAATATTGAGTCGAAACGATCTGTAACTAAGCCTTTCCATTCAATATCAAGACCATAGCAACAGTTTTCATATTTGCATATTTTTAACATACCGACTGTAATTTCAATTGCATAAATACCATAAATAAACAATTTAGAGCTTGCCTAACAAAACAAAATGCTTACCAGTTATTCAGGACTTTTTAAAACCTCTAGTTTGCCATCTCAGGTTAAAAAGTAATGATATGTCTGGAACTGAAATAAGACAAAAAAAAATTACTCAGGCTGTGTTATCATTTGATTTAAATACATAAGTATTATTGAGAGAGAAAAATCTATTTCTTGAAAGTTTAATTACAAAGAAAGACAAATGCTTCTCCCTTGTGGCTTAGTAACCTTCATTTAAACCTTTTATATTAGAAGCAATGGGTAGTAGCTAACTAGCTTAATAGTTGAATCGGTGCAGAAATATTGTTTTCAAAAAGGTTTGACCCTCCCCCTTTTTCACTGAGAAATGACAATATCTTTTGTTTTGCTCAAGTGCATTAAAAATAATAATTCATGATTTTCTTAAAACATGTACATGTGTTTTCTGTTTTTTTTGCATATGATATCTACTGACCAGGTGTCAAATCATTGGATAAAAGCACATGCGATGATGTATCTCACTTTACTCGTATGAAGTGTGTTATCTCCCATGATTATCAGGTATTACTGTAGACCGAAGTGATAATTAAATAACAAAGACTATATTGTGTCATGTTTACTTACAATTTAATAATATTTAAAAGTTATTTCTTGCCTTTTTTCAATATAGTAAACAAATTCCTTTCGGATATCTCGGGAGTAAACAAAGTTATGATTGTGCCTAAAAAAAAGTGTTCAGCCCCGTGCCAGTAATGCATTTTAAAAGCGAAAATTTCATCGAGTTTTTGCTGATCTTTATCAATAATATTTATCTTAAACCATTTATAATAACTAGGTATAAATAAAAAACTACTAACCATCATTGTCGGTGGTGTACAAGGTGAAATCATCCATAATTCAGCCTGAAAACTTCTGGAATTAAGCTTCTAATTTGGGTATACATTTACAATTAATTCTCCATAGGCCGTAATGGTAACGTTTTCCTCCGTTGCTCAGTCCATATCGTTTACTTGAACATGTATGATGGCTCATATCGAAGCTGATACATTTATACATGTCTGGTTAAATTTTCGGGGTGGCAAGTGGGATTACTTTTTTCGCAAATTGCTGGACCCCGGAAGATGGTGAAAAATGTCACTCTCCTCATGAAATAATCCCAAAATTCTGATCATAAAATTCAATAAAAAAATTGTCCTTTCTAATAATTTATTTCAGGTCAAATCTACATCTTTCTTTTCTCATCACATCAGCTCTATAAAACAGTTCTTATTGTTCATTTATGTCCATTTTTAAAATCACAGCATCCACAATTGTATGGCGGACTAATATTTTTTTTTAATTACGTCATCTGAGTTCCTCATCTCAAGGTTTATTAGGGATCCTGACCCATATTGAAATCAATACTTCTGATTTTTCCAAATATTTTTATGTGATCTTCATCGGTATAACATTCTGAATAAATCTGTGTATTTTTGTCCATTTCTGAAAAAAAATAAAGTTGTTTTAGCACTATAAGGCAATGACACTTTCGTCGCTATATTCATTTATTTTGAATACAATGTGTATGTATAATTAATTTCTTCCAGAATACATTCACTAGTCAAAACAAGGACAAAACTTCTGATTATAACCTTTAATTACAATACACAGACCCTGTTAAAGCATTCTATAAAATTTTCTTGTGTCTTAAAGTGCATTTTGGCAGAGAAATTATGCAAAAATGAAGATTTTATAAAAAAACCAACACCAAAATAATTATTCTTACTAGTGGAAATCTGGTATTTAAAACTGTGGAAAGCACTCTAAACTACTGGGAAAGTCATCCTTATCATATAATTAGAGTGCAATATAGTGCAAATTTTCAAAACTTGTCCTTTCACATAATTCTATTTGAGAAAAAATGTTTTTAACATGTATTTCAGTGAAAACCTTTTATCAGTGAGAAATCAACATGAGGTTTTAAAGGAAACATTGTGACATCTCATGTATTATGGCGTCATTAAATAACGACAGATCAAAATAGTGCTAAATATAGTTTGCAGTGTTACGTGAGAAACAGTTGCTGCAAGATTTAACTCGAAATATTGAGTCGAAACGATCTGTAACTAAGCCTTTCCATTCAATATCAAGACCATAGCAACAGTTTTCATATTTGCATATTTTTAACATACCGACTGTAATTTCAATTGCATAAATACCATAAATAAACAATTTAGAGCTTGCCTAACAAAACAAAATGCTTACCAGTTATTCAGGACTTTTTAAAACCTCTAGTTTGCCATCTCAGGTTAAAAAGTAATGATATGTCTGGAACTGAAATAAGACAAAAAAAAATTACTCAGGCTGTGTTATCATTTGATTTAAATACATAAGTATTATTGAGAGAGAAAAATCTATTTCTTGAAAGTTTAATTACAAAGAAAGACAAATGCTTCTCCCTTGTGGCTTAGTAACCTTCATTTAAACCTTTTATATTAGAAGCAATGGGTAGTAGCTAACTAGCTTAATAGTTGAATCGGTGCAGAAATATTGTTTTCAAAAAGGTTTGACCCTCCCCCTTTTTCACTGAGAAATGACAATATCTTTTGTTTTGCTCAAGTGCATTAAAAATAATAATTCATGATTTTCTTAAAACATGTACATGTGTTTTCTGTTTTTTTGCATATGATATCTACTGACCAGGTGTCAAATCATTGGATAAAAGCACATGCGATGATGTATCTCACTTTACTCGTATGAAGTGTGTTATCTCCCATGATTATCAGGTATTACTGTAGACCGAAGTGATAATTAAATAACAAAGACTATATTGTGTCATGTTTACTTACAATTTAATAATATTTAAAAGTTATTTCTTGCCTTTTTCAATATAGTAAACAAATTCCTTTCGGATATCTCGGGAGTAAACAAAGTTATGATTGTGCCTAAAAAAAAGTGTTCAGCCCCGTGCCAGTAATGCATTTTAAAAGCGAAAATTTCATCGAGTTTTTGCTGATCTTTATCAATAATATTTATCTTAAACCATTTATAATAACTAGGTATAAATAAAAAACTACTAACCATCATTGTCGGTGGTGTACAAGGTGAAATCATCCATAATTCAGCCTGAAAACTTCTGGAATTAAGCTTCTAATTTGGGTATACATTTACAATTAATTCTCCATAGGCCGTAATGGTAACGTTTTCCTCCGTTGCTCAGTCCATATCGTTTACTTGAACATGTATGATGGCTCATATCGAAGCTGATACATTTATACATGTCTGGTTAAATTTTCGGGGTGGCAAGTGGGATTACTTTTTTCGCAAATTGCTGGACCCCGGAAGATGGTGAAAAATGTCACTCTCCTCATGAAATAATCCCAAAATTCTGATCATAAAATTCAATAAAAAAATTGTCCTTTCTAATAATTTATTTCAGGTCAAATCTACATCTTTCTTTTCTCATCACATCAGCTCTATAAAACAGTTCTTATTGTTCATTTATGTCCATTTTTAAAATCACAGCATCCACAATTGTATGGCGGACTAATATTTTTTTTTAATTACGTCATCTGAGTTCCTCATCTCAAGGTTTATTAGGGATCCTGACCCATATTGAAATCAATACTTCTGATTTTTCCAAATATTTTTATGTGATCTTCATCGGTATAACATTCTGAATAAATCTGTGTATTTTTGTCCATTTCTGAAAAAAAATAAAGTTGTTTTAGCACTATAAGGCAATGACACTTTCGTCGCTATATTCATTTATTTTGAATACAATGTGTATGTATAATTAATTTCTTCCAGAATACATTCACTAGTCAAAACAAGGACAAAACTTCTGATTATAACCTTTAATTACAATACACAGACCCTGTTAAAGCATTCTATAAAATTTTCTTGTGTCTTAAAGTGCATTTTGGCAGAGAAATTATGCAAAAATGAAGATTTTATAAAAAAACCAACACCAAAATAATTATTCTTACTAGTGGGAAATCTGGTATTTAAAACTGTGGAAAGCACTCTAAACTACTGGGAAAGTCATCCTTATCATATAATTAGAGTGCAATATAGTGCAAATTTTCAAAACTTGTCCTTTCACATAATTCTATTTGAGAAAAAATGTTTTTAACATGTATTTCAGTGAAAACCTTTTATCAGTGAGAAATCAACATGAGGTTTTAAAGGAAACATTGTGACATCTCATGTATTATGGCGTCATTAAATAACGACAGATCAAAATAGTGCTAAATATAGTTTGCAGTGTTACGTGAGAAACAGTTGCTGCAAGATTTAACTCGAAATATTGAGTCGAAACGATCTGTAACTAAGCCTTTCCATTCAATATCAAGACCATAGCAACAGTTTTCATATTTGCATATTTTTAACATACCGACTGTAATTTCAATTGCATAAATACCATAAATAAACAATTTAGAGCTTGCCTAACAAAACAAAATGCTTACCAGTTATTCAGGACTTTTTAAAACCTCTAGTTTGCCATCTCAGGTTAAAAAGTAATGATATGTCTGGAACTGAAATAAGACAAAAAAAAATTACTCAGGCTGTGTTATCATTTGATTTAAATACATAAGTATTATTGAGAGAGAAAAATCTATTTCTTGAAAGTTTAATTACAAAGAAAGACAAATGCTTCTCCCTTGTGGCTTAGTAACCTTCATTTAAACCTTTTATATTAGAAGCAATGGGTAGTAGCTAACTAGCTTAATAGTTGAATCGGTGCAGAAATATTGTTTTCAAAAAGGTTTGACCCTCCCCCTTTTTCACTGAGAAATGACAATATCTTTTGTTTTGCTCAAGTGCATTAAAAATAATAATTCATGATTTTCTTAAAACATGTACATGTGTTTTCTGTTTTTTTGCATATGATATCTACTGACCAGGTGTCAAATCATTGGATAAAAGCACATGCGATGATGTATCTCACTTTACTCGTATGAAGTGTGTTATCTCCCATGATTATCAGGTATTACTGTAGACCGAAGTGATAATTAAATAACAAAGACTATATTGTGTCATGTTTACTTACAATTTAATAATATTTAAAAGTTATTTCTTGCCTTTTTCAATATAGTAAACAAATTCCTTTCGGATATCTCGGGAGTAAACAAAGTTATGATTGTGCCTAAAAAAAAGTGTTCAGCCCCGTGCCAGTAATGCATTTTAAAAGCGAAAATTTCATCGAGTTTTTGCTGATCTTTATCAATAATATTTATCTTAAACCATTTATAATAACTAGGTATAAATAAAAAACTACTAACCATCATTGTCGGTGGTGTACAAGGTGAAATCATCCATAATTCAGCCTGAAAACTTCTGGAATTAAGCTTCTAATTTGGGTATACATTTACAATTAATTCTCCATAGGCCGTAATGGTAACGTTTTCCTCCGTTGCTCAGTCCATATCGTTTACTTGAACATGTATGATGGCTCATATCGAAGCTGATACATTTATACATGTCTGGTTAAATTTTCGGGGTGGCAAGTGGGATTACTTTTTTCGCAAATTGCTGGACCCCGGAAGATGGTGAAAAATGTCACTCTCCTCATGAAATAATCCCAAAATTCTGATCATAAAATTCAATAAAAAAATTGTCCTTTCTAATAATTTATTTCAGGTCAAATCTACATCTTTCTTTTCTCATCACATCAGCTCTATAAAACAGTTCTTATTGTTCATTTATGTCCATTTTTAAAATCACAGCATCCACAATTGTATGGCGGACTAATATTTTTTTTTAATTACGTCATCTGAGTTCCTCATCTCAAGGTTTATTAGGGATCCTGACCCATATTGAAATCAATACTTCTGATTTTTCCAAATATTTTTATGTGATCTTCATCGGTATAACATTCTGAATAAATCTGTGTATTTTTGTCCATTTCTGAAAAAAAATAAAGTTGTTTTAGCACTATAAGGCAATGACACTTTCGTCGCTATATTCATTTATTTTGAATACAATGTGTATGTATAATTAATTTCTTCCAGAATACATTCACTAGTCAAAACAAGGACAAAACTTCTGATTATAACCTTTAATTACAATACACAGACCCTGTTAAAGCATTCTATAAAATTTTCTTGTGTCTTAAAGTGCATTTTGGCAGAGAAATTATGCAAAAATGAAGATTTTATAAAAAAAACCAACACCAAAATAATTATTCTTACTAGTGGAAATCTGGTATTTAAAACTGTGGAAAGCACTCTAAACTACTGGGAAAGTCATCCTTATCATATAATTAGAGTGCAATATAGTGCAAATTTTCAAAACTTGTCCTTTCACATAATTCTATTTGAGAAAAAATGTTTTTAACATGTATTTCAGTGAAAACCTTTTATCAGTGAGAAATCAACATGAGGTTTTAAAGGAAACATTGTGACATCTCATGTATTATGGCGTCATTAAATAACGACAGATCAAAATAGTGCTAAATATAGTTTGCAGTGTTACGTGAGAAACAGTTGCTGCAAGATTTAACTCGAAATATTGAGTCGAAACGATCTGTAACTAAGCCTTTCCATTCAATATCAAGACCATAGCAACAGTTTTCATATTTGCATATTTTTAACATACCGACTGTAATTTCAATTGCATAAATACCATAAATAAACAATTTAGAGCTTGCCTAACAAAACAAAATGCTTACCAGTTATTCAGGACTTTTTAAAACCTCTAGTTTGCCATCTCAGGTTAAAAAGTAATGATATGTCTGGAACTGAAATAAGACAAAAAAAAATTACTCAGGCTGTGTTATCATTTGATTTAAATACATAAGTATTATTGAGAGAGAAAAATCTATTTCTTGAAAGTTTAATTACAAAGAAAGACAAATGCTTCTCCCTTGTGGCTTAGTAACCTTCATTTAAACCTTTTATATTAGAAGCAATGGGTAGTAGCTAACTAGCTTAATAGTTGAATCGGTGCAGAAATATTGTTTTCAAAAAGGTTTGACCCTCCCCCTTTTTCACTGAGAAATGACAATATCTTTTGTTTTGCTCAAGTGCATTAAAAATAATAATTCATGATTTTCTTAAAACATGTACATGTGTTTTCTGTTTTTTTGCATATGATATCTACTGACCAGGTGTCAAATCATTGGATAAAAGCACATGCGATGATGTATCTCACTTTACTCGTATGAAGTGTGTTATCTCCCATGATTATCAGGTATTACTGTAGACCGAAGTGATAATTAAATAACAAAGACTATATTGTGTCATGTTTACTTACAATTTAATAATATTTAAAAGTTATTTCTTGCCTTTTTCAATATAGTAAACAAATTCCTTTCGGATATCTCGGGAGTAAACAAAGTTATGATTGTGCCTAAAAAAAGTGTTCAGCCCCGTGCCAGTAATGCATTTTAAAAGCGAAAATTTCATCGAGTTTTTGCTGATCTTTATCAATAATATTTATCTTAAACCATTTATAATAACTAGGTATAAATAAAAAACTACTAACCATCATTGTCGGTGGTGTACAAGGTGAAATCATCCATAATTCAGCCTGAAAACTTCTGGAATTAAGCTTCTAATTTGGGTATACATTTACAATTAATTCTCCATAGGCCGTAATGGTAACGTTTTCCTCCGTTGCTCAGTCCATATCGTTTACTTGAACATGTATGATGGCTCATATCGAAGCTGATACATTTATACATGTCTGGTTAAATTTTCGGGGTGGCAAGTGGGATTACTTTTTTCGCAAATTGCTGGACCCCGGAAGATGGTGAAAAATGTCACTCTCCTCATGAAATAATCCCAAAATTCTGATCATAAAATTCAATAAAAAAATTGTCCTTTCTAATAATTTATTTCAGGTCAAATCTACATCTTTCTTTTCTCATCACATCAGCTCTATAAAACAGTTCTTATTGTTCATTTATGTCCATTTTTAAAATCACAGCATCCACAATTGTATGGCGGACTAATATTTTTTTTTAATTACGTCATCTGAGTTCCTCATCTCAAGGTTTATTAGGGATCCTGACCCATATTGAAATCAATACTTCTGATTTTTCCAAATATTTTTATGTGATCTTCATCGGTATAACATTCTGAATAAATCTGTGTATTTTTGTCCATTTCTGAAAAAAAATAAAGTTGTTTTAGCACTATAAGGCAATGACACTTTCGTCGCTATATTCATTTATTTTGAATACAATGTGTATGTATAATTAATTTCTTCCAGAATACATTCACTAGTCAAAACAAGGACAAAACTTCTGATTATAACCTTTAATTACAATACACAGACCCTGTTAAAGCATTCTATAAAATTTTCTTGTGTCTTAAAGTGCATTTTGGCAGAGAAATTATGCAAAAATGAAGATTTTATAAAAAAACCAACACCAAATAATTATTCTTACTAGTGGAAATCTGGTATTTAAAACTGTGGAAAGCACTCTAAACTACTGGGAAAGTCATCCTTATCATATAATTAGAGTGCAATATAGTGCAAATTTTCAAAACTTGTCCTTTCACATAATTCTATTTGAGAAAAAATGTTTTAACATGTATTTCAGTGAAAACCTTTTATCAGTGAGAAATCAACATGAGGTTTTAAAGGAAACATTGTGACATCTCATGTATTATGGCGTCATTAAATAACGACAGATCAAAATAGTGCTAAATATAGTTTGCAGTGTTACGTGAGAAACAGTTGCTGCAAGATTTAACTCGAAATATTGAGTCGAAACGATCTGTAACTAAGCCTTTCCATTCAATATCAAGACCATAGCAACAGTTTTCATATTTGCATATTTTTAACATACCGACTGTAATTTCAATTGCATAAATACCATAAATAAACAATTTAGAGCTTGCCTAACAAAACAAAATGCTTACCAGTTATTCAGGACTTTTTAAAACCTCTAGTTTGCCATCTCAGGTTAAAAAGTAATGATATGTCTGGAACTGAAATAAGACAAAAAAAAATTACTCAGGCTGTGTTATCATTTGATTTAAATACATAAGTATTATTGAGAGAGAAAAATCTATTTCTTGAAAGTTTAATTACAAAGAAAGACAAATGCTTCTCCCTTGTGGCTTAGTAACCTTCATTTAAACCTTTTATATTAGAAGCAATGGGTAGTAGCTAACTAGCTTAATAGTTGAATCGGTGCAGAAATATTGTTTTCAAAAGGTTTGACCCTCCCCCTTTTTCACTGAGAAATGACAATATCTTTTGTTTTGCTCAAGTGCATTAAAAATAATAATTCATGATTTTCTTAAAACATGTACATGTGTTTTCTGTTTTTTTGCATATGATATCTACTGACCAGGTGTCAAATCATTGGATAAAAGCACATGCGATGATGTATCTCACTTTACTCGTATGAAGTGTGTTATCTCCCATGATTATCAGGTATTACTGTAGACCGAAGTGATAATTAAATAACAAAGACTATATTGTGTCATGTTTACTTACAATTTAATAATATTTAAAAGTTATTTCTTGCCTTTTTCAATATAGTAAACAAATTCCTTTCGGATATCTCGGGAGTAAACAAAGTTATGATTGTGCCTAAAAAAAAGTGTTCAGGCCCCGTGCCAGTAATGCATTTTAAAAGCGAAAATTTCATCGAGTTTTGCTGATCTTTATCAATAATATTTATCTTAAACCATTTATAATAACTAGGTATAAATAAAAAACTACTAACCATCATTGTCGGTGGTGTACAAGGTGAAATCATCCATAATTCAGCCTGAAAACTTCTGGAATTAAGCTTCTAATTTGGGTATACATTTACAATTAATTCTCCATAGGCCGTAATGGTAACGTTTTCCTCCGTTGCTCAGTCCATATCGTTTACTTGAACATGTATGATGGCTCATATCGAAGCTGATACATTTATACATGTCTGGTTAAATTTTCGGGGTGGCAAGTGGGATTACTTTTTTCGCAAATTGCTGGACCCCGGAAGATGGTGAAAAATGTCACTCTCCTCATGAAATAATCCCAAAATTCTGATCATAAAATTCAATAAAAAAATTGTCCTTTCTAATAATTTATTTCAGGTCAAATCTACATCTTTCTTTTCTCATCACATCAGCTCTATAAAACAGTTCTTATTGTTCATTTATGTCCATTTTTAAAATCACAGCATCCACAATTGTATGGCGGACTAATATTTTTTTTTAATTACGTCATCTGAGTTCCTCATCTCAAGGTTTATTAGGGATCCTGACCCATATTGAAATCAATACTTCTGATTTTTCCAAATATTTTTATGTGATCTTCATCGGTATAACATTCTGAATAAATCTGTGTATTTTTGTCCATTTCTGAAAAAAAATAAAGTTGTTTTAGCACTATAAGGCAATGACACTTTCGTCGCTATATTCATTTATTTTGAATACAATGTGTATGTATAATTAATTTCTTCCAGAATACATTCACTAGTCAAAACAAGGACAAAACTTCTGATTATAACCTTTAATTACAATACACAGACCCTGTTAAAGCATTCTATAAAATTTTCTTGTGTCTTAAAGTGCATTTTGGCAGAGAAATTATGCAAAAATGAAGATTTTATAAAAAAACCAACACCAAAATAATTATTCTTACTAGTGGAAATCTGGTATTTAAAACTGTGGAAAGCACTCTAAACTACTGGGAAAGTCATCCTTATCATATAATTAGAGTGCAATATAGTGCAAATTTTCAAAACTTGTCCTTTCACATAATTCTATTTGAGAAAAAATGTTTTTAACATGTATTTCAGTGAAAACCTTTTATCAGTGAGAAATCAACATGAGGTTTTAAAGGAAACATTGTGACATCTCATGTATTATGGCGTCATTAAATAACGACAGATCAAAATAGTGCTAAATATAGTTTGCAGTGTTACGTGAGAAACAGTTGCTGCAAGATTTAACTCGAAATATTGAGTCGAAACGATCTGTAACTAAGCCTTTCCATTCAATATCAAGACCATAGCAACAGTTTTCATATTTGCATATTTTTAACATACCGACTGTAATTTCAATTGCATAAATACCATAAATAAACAATTTAGAGCTTGCTAACAAAACAAAATGCTTACCAGTTATTCAGGACTTTTTAAAACCTCTAGTTTGCCATCTCAGGTTAAAAAGTAATGATATGTCTGGAACTGAAATAAGACAAAAAAAAATTACTCAGGCTGTGTTATCATTTGATTTAAATACATAAGTATTATTGAGAGAGAAAAATCTATTTCTTGAAAGTTTAATTACAAAGAAAGACAAATGCTTCTCCCTTGTGGCTTAGTAACCTTCATTTAAACCTTTTATATTAGAAGCAATGGGTAGTAGCTAACTAGCTTAATAGTTGAATCGGTGCAGAAATATTGTTTTCAAAAAGGTTTGACCCTCCCCCTTTTTCACTGAGAAATGACAATATCTTTTGTTTTGCTCAAGTGCATTAAAAATAATAATTCATGATTTTCTTAAAACATGTACATGTGTTTTCTGTTTTTTTGCATATGATATCTACTGACCAGGTGTCAAATCATTGGATAAAAGCACATGCGATGATGTATCTCACTTTACTCGTATGAAGTGTGTTATCTCCCATGATTATCAGGTATTACTGTAGACCGAAGTGATAATTAAATAACAAAGACTATATTGTGTCATGTTTACTTACAATTTAATAATATTTAAAAGTTATTTCTTGCCTTTTTCAATATAGTAAACAAATTCCTTTCGGATATCTCGGGAGTAAACAAAGTTATGATTGTGCCTAAAAAAAAGTGTTCAGCCCCGTGCCAGTAATGCATTTTAAAAGCGAAAATTTCATCGAGTTTTTGCTGATCTTTATCAATAATATTTATCTTAAACCATTTATAATAACTAGGTATAAATAAAAAACTACTAACCATCATTGTCGGTGGTGTACAAGGTGAAATCATCCATAATTCAGCCTGAAAACTTCTGGAATTAAGCTTCTAATTTGGGTATACATTTACAATTAATTCTCCATAGGCCGTAATGGTAACGTTTTCCTCCGTTGCTCAGTCCATATCGTTTACTTGAACATGTATGATGGCTCATATCGAAGCTGATACATTTATACATGTCTGGTTAAATTTTCGGGGTGGCAAGTGGGATTACTTTTTTCGCAAATTGCTGGACCCCGGAAGATGGTGAAAAATGTCACTCTCCTCATGAAATAATCCCAAAATTCTGATCATAAAATTCAATAAAAAAATTGTCCTTTCTAATAATTTATTTCAGGTCAAATCTACATCTTTCTTTTCTCATCACATCAGCTCTATAAAACAGTTCTTATTGTTCATTTATGTCCATTTTTAAAATCACAGCATCCACAATTGTATGGCGGACTAATATTTTTTTTTAATTACGTCATCTGAGTTCCTCATCTCAAGGTTTATTAGGGATCCTGACCCATATTGAAATCAATACTTCTGATTTTTCCAAATATTTTTATGTGATCTTCATCGGTATAACATTCTGAATAAATCTGTGTATTTTTGTCCATTTCTGAAAAAAAATAAAGTTGTTTTAGCACTATAAGGCAATGACACTTTCGTCGCTATATTCATTTATTTTGAATACAATGTGTATGTATAATTAATTTCTTCCAGAATACATTCACTAGTCAAAACAAGGACAAAACTTCTGATTATAACCTTTAATTACAATACACAGACCCTGTTAAAGCATTCTATAAAATTTTCTTGTGTCTTAAAGTGCATTTTGGCAGAGAAATTATGCAAAAATGAAGATTTTATAAAAAAACCAACACCAAAATAATTATTCTTACTAGTGGAAATCTGGTATTTAAAACTGTGGAAAGCACTCTAAACTACTGGGAAAGTCATCCTTATCATATAATTAGAGTGCAATATAGTGCAAATTTTCAAAACTTGTCCTTTCACATAATTCTATTTGAGAAAAAATGTTTTTAACATGTATTTCAGTGAAAACCTTTTATCAGTGAGAAATCAACATGAGGTTTTAAAGGAAACATTGTGACATCTCATGTATTATGGCGTCATTAAATAACGACAGATCAAAATAGTGCTAAATATAGTTTGCAGTGTTACGTGAGAAACAGTTGCTGCAAGATTTAACTCGAAATATTGAGTCGAAACGATCTGTAACTAAGCCTTTCCATTCAATATCAAGACCATAGCAACAGTTTTCATATTTGCATATTTTTAACATACCGACTATAATTTCAATTGCATAAATACCATAAATAAACAATTTAGAGCTTGCCTAACAAACAAAATGCTTACCAGTTATTCAGGACTTTTTAAAACCTCTAGTTTGCCATCTCAGGTTAAAAAGTAATGATATGTCTGGAACTGAAATAAGACAAAAAAAAATTACTCAGGCTGTGTTATCATTTGATTTAAATACATAAGTATTATTGAGAGAGAAAAATCTATTTCTTGAAAGTTTAATTACAAAGAAAGACAAATGCTTCTCCCTTGTGGCTTAGTAACCTTCATTTAAACCTTTTATATTAGAAGCAATGGGTAGTAGCTAACTAGCTTAATAGTTGAATCGGTGCAGAAATATTGTTTTCAAAAAGGTTTGACCCTCCCCCTTTTTCACTGAGAAATGACAATATCTTTTGTTTTGCTCAAGTGCATTAAAAATAATAATTCATGATTTTCTTAAAACATGTACATGTGTTTTCTGTTTTTTTGCATATGATATCTACTGACCAGGTGTCAAATCATTGGATAAAAGCACATGCGATGATGTATCTCACTTTACTCGTATGAAGTGTGTTATCTCCCATGATTATCAGGTATTACTGTAGACCGAAGTGATAATTAAATAACAAAGACTATATTGTGTCATGTTTACTTACAATTTAATAATATTTAAAAGTTATTTCTTGCCTTTTTCAATATAGTAAACAAATTCCTTTCGGATATCTCGGGAGTAAACAAAGTTATGATTGTGCCTAAAAAAAAGTGTTCAGCCCCGTGCCAGTAATGCATTTTAAAAGCGAAAATTTCATCGAGTTTTTGCTGATCTTTATCAATAATATTTATCTTAAACCATTTATAATAACTAGGTATAAATAAAAAACTACTAACCATCATTGTCGGTGGTGTACAAGGTGAAATCATCCATAATTCAGCCTGAAAACTTCTGGAATTAAGCTTCTAATTTGGGTATACATTTACAATTAATTCTCCATAGGCCGTAATGGTAACGTTTTCCTCCGTTGCTCAGTCCATATCGTTTACTTGAACATGTATGATGGCTCATATCGAAGCTGATACATTTATACATGTCTGGTTAAATTTTCGGGGTGGCAAGTGGGATTACTTTTTTCGCAAATTGCTGGACCCCGGAAGATGGTGAAAAATGTCACTCTCCTCATGAAATAATCCCAAAATTCTGATCATAAAATTCAATAAAAAAATTGTCCTTTCTAATAATTTATTTCAGGTCAAATCTACATCTTTCTTTTCTCATCACATCAGCTCTATAAAACAGTTCTTATTGTTCATTTATGTCCATTTTTAAAATCACAGCATCCACAATTGTATGGCGGACTAATATTTTTTTTTAATTACGTCATCTGAGTTCCTCATCTCAAGGTTTATTAGGGATCCTGACCCATATTGAAATCAATACTTCTGATTTTTCCAAATATTTTTATGTGATCTTCATCGGTATAACATTCTGAATAAATCTGTGTATTTTTGTCCATTTCTGAAAAAAAATAAAGTTGTTTTAGCACTATAAGGCAATGACACTTTCGTCGCTATATTCATTTATTTTGAATACAATGTGTATGTATAATTAATTTCTTCCAGAATACATTCACTAGTCAAAACAAGGACAAAACTTCTGATTATAACCTTTAATTACAATACACAGACCCTGTTAAAGCATTCTATAAAATTTTCTTGTGTCTTAAAGTGCATTTTGGCAGAGAAATTATGCAAAAATGAAGATTTTATAAAAAAACCAACACCAAAATAATTATTCTTACTAGTGGAAATCTGGTATTTAAAACTGTGGAAAGCACTCTAAACTACTGGGAAAGTCATCCTTATCATATAATTAGAGTGCAATATAGTGCAAATTTTCAAAACTTGTCCTTTCACATAATTCTATTTGAGAAAAAATGTTTTTAACATGTATTTCAGTGAAAACCTTTTATCAGTGAGAAATCAACATGAGGTTTTAAAGGAAACATTGTGACATCTCATGTATTATGGCGTCATTAAATAACGACAGATCAAAATAGTGCTAAATATAGTTTGCAGTGTTACGTGAGAAACAGTTGCTGCAAGATTTAACTCGAAATATTGAGTCGAAACGATCTGTAACTAAGCCTTTCCATTCAATATCAAGACCATAGCAACAGTTTTCATATTTGCATATTTTTAACATACCGACTGTAATTTCAATTGCATAAATACCATAAATAAACAATTTAGAGCTTGCCTAACAAAACAAAATGCTTACCAGTTATTCAGGACTTTTTAAAACCTCTAGTTTGCCATCTCAGGTTAAAAAGTAATGATATGTCTGGAACTGAAATAAGACAAAAAAAAATTACTCAGGCTGTGTTATCATTTGATTTAAATACATAAGTATTATTGAGAGAGAAAAATCTATTTCTTGAAAGTTTAATTACAAAGAAAGACAAATGCTTCTCCCTTGTGGCTTAGTAACCTTCATTTAAACCTTTTATATTAGAAGCAATGGGTAGTAGCTAACTAGCTTAATAGTTGAATCGGTGCAGAAATATTGTTTTCAAAAAGGTTTGACCCTCCCCCTTTTTCACTGAGAAATGACAATATCTTTTGTTTTGCTCAAGTGCATTAAAAATAATAATTCATGATTTTCTTAAAACATGTACATGTGTTTTCTGTTTTTTTGCATATGATATCTACTGACCAGGTGTCAAATCATTGGATAAAAGCACATGCGATGATGTATCTCACTTTACTCGTATGAAGTGTGTTATCTCCCATGATTATCAGGTATTACTGTAGACCGAAGTGATAATTAAATAACAAAGACTATATTGTGTCATGTTTACTTACAATTTAATAATATTTAAAAGTTATTTCTTGCCTTTTTCAATATAGTAAACAAATTCCTTTCGGATATCTCGGGAGTAAACAAAGTTATGATTGTGCCTAAAAAAAAGTGTTCAGCCCCGTGCCAGTAATGCATTTTAAAAGCGAAAATTTCATCGAGTTTTTGCTGATCTTTATCAATAATATTTATCTTAAACCATTTATAATAACTAGGTATAAATAAAAAACTACTAACCATCATTGTCGGTGGTGTACAAGGTGAAATCATCCATAATTCAGCCTGAAAACTTCTGGAATTAAGCTTCTAATTTGGGTATACATTTACAATTAATTCTCCATAGGCCGTAATGGTAACGTTTTCCTCCGTTGCTCAGTCCATATCGTTTACTTGAACATGTATGATGGCTCATATCGAAGCTGATACATTTATACATGTCTGGTTAAATTTTCGGGGTGGCAAGTGGGATTACTTTTTTCGCAAATTGCTGGACCCCGGAAGATGGTGAAAAATGTCACTCTCCTCATGAAATAATCCCAAAATTCTGATCATAAAATTCAATAAAAAAATTGTCCTTTCTAATAATTTATTTCAGGTCAAATCTACATCTTTCTTTTCTCATCACATCAGCTCTATAAAACAGTTCTTATTGTTCATTTATGTCCATTTTTAAAATCACAGCATCCACAATTGTATGGCGGACTAATATTTTTTTTTAATTACGTCATCTGAGTTCCTCATCTCAAGGTTTATTAGGGATCCTGACCCATATTGAAATCAATACTTCTGATTTTTCCAAATATTTTTATGTGATCTTCATCGGTATAACATTCTGAATAAATCTGTGTATTTTTGTCCATTTCTGAAAAAAATAAAGTTGTTTTAGCACTATAAGGCAATGACACTTTCGTCGCTATATTCATTTATTTTGAATACAATGTGTATGTATAATTAATTTCTTCCAGAATACATTCACTAGTCAAAACAAGGACAAAACTTCTGATTATAACCTTTAATTACAATACACAGACCCTGTTAAAGCATTCTATAAAATTTTCTTGTGTCTTAAAGTGCATTTTGGCAGAGAAATTATGCAAAAATGAAGATTTTATAAAAAAACCAACACCAAAATAATTATTCTTACTAGTGGAAATCTGGTATTTAAAACTGTGGAAAGCACTCTAAACTACTGGGAAAGTCATCCTTATCATATAATTAGAGTGCAATATAGTGCAAATTTTCAAAACTTGTCCTTTCACATAATTCTATTTGAGAAAAAATGTTTTTAACATGTATTTCAGTGAAAACCTTTTATCAGTGAGAAATCAACATGAGGTTTTAAAGGAAACATTGTGACATCTCATGTATTATGGCGTCATTAAATAACGACAGATCAAAATAGTGCTAAATATAGTTTGCAGTGTTACGTGAGAAACAGTTGCTGCAAGATTTAACTCGAAATATTGAGTCGAAACGATCTGTAACTAAGCCTTTCCATTCAATATCAAGACCATAGCAACAGTTTTCATATTTGCATATTTTTAACATACCGACTGTAATTTCAATTGCATAAATACCATAAATAAACAATTTAGAGCTTGCCTAACAAAACAAAATGCTTACCAGTTATTCAGGACTTTTTAAAACCTCTAGTTTGCCATCTCAGGTTAAAAAGTAATGATATGTCTGGAACTGAAATAAGACAAAAAAAAATTACTCAGGCTGTGTTATCATTTGATTTAAATACATAAGTATTATTGAGAGAGAAAAATCTATTTCTTGAAAGTTTAATTACAAAGAAAGACAAATGCTTCTCCCTTGTGGCTTAGTAACCTTCATTTAAACCTTTTATATTAGAAGCAATGGGTAGTAGCTAACTAGCTTAATAGTTGAATCGGTGCAGAAATATTGTTTTCAAAAAGGTTTGACCCTCCCCCTTTTTCACTGAGAAATGACAATATCTTTTGTTTTGCTCAAGTGCATTAAAAATAATAATTCATGATTTTCTTAAAACATGTACATGTGTTTTCTGTTTTTTTGCATATGATATCTACTGACCAGGTGTCAAATCATTGGATAAAAGCACATGCGATGATGTATCTCACTTTACTCGTATGAAGTGTGTTATCTCCCATGATTATCAGGTATTACTGTAGACCGAAGTGATAATTAAATAACAAAGACTATATTGTGTCATGTTTACTTACAATTTAATAATATTTAAAAGTTATTTCTTGCCTTTTTCAATATAGTAAACAAATTCCTTTCGGATATCTCGGGAGTAAACAAAGTTATGATTGTGCCTAAAAAAAAGTGTTCAGCCCCGTGCCAGTAATGCATTTTAAAAGCGAAAATTTCATCGAGTTTTGCTGATCTTTATCAATAATATTTATCTTAAACCATTTATAATAACTAGGTATAAATAAAAAACTACTAACCATCATTGTCGGTGGTGTACAAGGTGAAATCATCCATAATTCAGCCTGAAAACTTCTGGAATTAAGCTTCTAATTTGGGTATACATTTACAATTAATTCTCCATAGGCCGTAATGGTAACGTTTTCCTCCGTTGCTCAGTCCATATCGTTTACTTGAACATGTATGATGGCTCATATCGAAGCTGATACATTTATACATGTCTGGTTAAATTTTCGGGGTGGCAAGTGGGATTACTTTTTTCGCAAATTGCTGGACCCCGGAAGATGGTGAAAAATGTCACTCTCCTCATGAAATAATCCCAAAATTCTGATCATAAAATTCAATAAAAAAATTGTCCTTTCTAATAATTTATTTCAGGTCAAATCTACATCTTTCTTTTCTCATCACATCAGCTCTATAAAACAGTTCTTATTGTTCATTTATGTCCATTTTTAAAATCACAGCATCCACAATTGTATGGCGGACTAATATTTTTTTTTAATTACGTCATCTGAGTTCCTCATCTCAAGGTTTATTAGGGATCCTGACCCATATTGAAATCAATACTTCTGATTTTTCCAAATATTTTTATGTGATCTTCATCGGTATAACATTCTGAATAAATCTGTGTATTTTTGTCCATTTCTGAAAAAAAATAAAGTTGTTTTAGCACTATAAGGCAATGACACTTTCGTCGCTATATTCATTTATTTTGAATACAATGTGTATGTATAATTAATTTCTTCCAGAATACATTCACTAGTCAAAACAAGGACAAAACTTCTGATTATAACCTTTAATTACAATACACAGACCCTGTTAAAGCATTCTATAAAATTTTCTTGTGTCTTAAAGTGCATTTTGGCAGAGAAATTATGCAAAAATGAAGATTTTATAAAAAAACCAACACCAAAATAATTATTCTTACTAGTGGAAATCTGGTATTTAAAACTGTGGAAAGCACTCTAAACTACTGGGAAAGTCATCCTTATCATATAATTAGAGTGCAATATAGTGCAAATTTTCAAAACTTGTCCTTTCACATAATTCTATTTGAGAAAAAATGTTTTTAACATGTATTTCAGTGAAAACCTTTTATCAGTGAGAAATCAACATGAGGTTTTAAAGGAAACATTGTGACATCTCATGTATTATGGCGTCATTAAATAACGACAGATCAAAATAGTGCTAAATATAGTTTGCAGTGTTACGTGAGAAACAGTTGCTGCAAGATTTAACTCGAAATATTGAGTCGAAACGATCTGTAACTAAGCCTTTCCATTCAATATCAAGACCATAGCAACAGTTTTCATATTTGCATATTTTTAACATACCGACTGTAATTTCAATTGCATAAATACCATAAATAAACAATTTAGAGCTTGCCTAACAAAACAAAATGCTTACCAGTTATTCAGGACTTTTTAAAACCTCTAGTTTGCCATCTCAGGTTAAAAAGTAATGATATGTCTGGAACTGAAATAAGACAAAAAAAAATTACTCAGGCTGTGTTATCATTTGATTTAAATACATAAGTATTATTGAGAGAGAAAAATCTATTTCTTGAAAGTTTAATTACAAAGAAAGACAAATGCTTCTCCCTTGTGGCTTAGTAACCTTCATTTAAACCTTTTATATTAGAAGCAATGGGTAGTAGCTAACTAGCTTAATAGTTGAATCGGTGCAGAAATATTGTTTTCAAAAAGGTTTGACCCTCCCCCTTTTTCACTGAGAAATGACAATATCTTTTGTTTTGCTCAAGTGCATATAAAATAATAATTCATGATTTTCTTAAAACATGTACATGTGTTTTCTGTTTTTTTGCATATGATATCTAC
>NW_027267185.1:0-30785 GCF_963676685.1 Mytilus edulis
AGTTAAGGTTTGATAAAAAAAAAGGTAAAAAAGGATGAGCAAAACGAACCCTACCACAACCCGGATGTGGTTTCAGGTGTTCTTGAAGGTTGAGCATCTAATGTTGCCCATGTTATACTCATCTTGTTGCTCAGTTTGGTACTCACAAAGTGACATAATATACATTACTCTACAACATTGCTATTTAAAAACGTAGAAACCATTTTCGTAATAAACCCAAATCCAAAAAAATATGATATTACGTTCAAACATTTAAGAATTAAATGCTTCTTTTTGTAAATTCGTTCGGATGTAAAATAAAAGTTGACCAAAGAACATTCTGGTTTAAAATGTACGCATAGTCAACGCTTCTACAACCCTATGAAATAACTAAAAGAAGCATTCAATACTTATAATTACATTTGTTTGCTATGATCATGTAAACACAATTAATATGATCACGTTTTTCTTTTACTAACCTGTGCACTTATTTGTGAAAACGTGTGTCATCATGTATATTACATTTCATGAAATTTAATTTAAATCGACGAATGACACGGGATTGATTTTAGCCAATCAAAATAACATATAATAATGAAACACACATTTAATGTAAGCATAACATCATGAACATGGCATCCAACCTAAAACAATTGTGTAACACATGGACATAAAATGGTTGTTTCAATAATTGATTTACTTACAACTGTTCAAGTTTGGTCAGGTCTTGAAATAGATATTCAGGTAGCGCCGTGATATGATTTCCGGACAGATCCCTGAAAAAAACGTTTTGTTAAAGGTAATTCTACATCGGAATTTCCAATCGTAACAGAGACAAATTTCCGTTTCGTCTGATTTTTTCCTAAGAACAATTGCCTATTGTTTTTGAATTTAGATTTACTAATTGAATACGCTGAATCAGATTACTTTTCTTTTGGAAGATTTATTCTTAAGTTGACAAATGTTTTTTTTACAGTTAGGATTGCTTAGTATGTACTTTTTGTCTGAACCCAATTTGTCTCTTTTATCTATCTCATGTGATTACCTTTAGTAAACATATGTTTTAGAGTCAATTTTTATTTTGTTTGAAAAAAAAGGACATCTTTGTTTTCAAACAAAATAAAAATTGACTCTAAAACATATGTTTACTAAAGGTAATCACATGAGATAGATAAAAGAGATCGGAGATTAAATACTACATCAAACCAACATCATATAGAACCAAACTTGCTCACGTCAAGAATGGAGATATTTACAAGATTATAAGAACCGTCAACACTTGGAATGAATTTGAGTCTGAAGATGAAATTCGATTGCTGTACAAATACCAGGAAAAAAAACATTGCACTACTCCATCACAATTGATGCAAAAAATCTATGTTTTAATTACACTTACAGTCTGCGAAGACTGGCCAATGCCTGGAATGTGTTCGCATCTATAGTAGTAATATTATTTTCTGCAAGATTCCTGAAAATGTCATGCAATGTGATATATTGCTGTTACATCAGAATTCTAAGGTTCAAGGCAAAGAATGTCAATATAAATAAAGGCAACAGTAGTATACCGATGTTCAAACTCATCAAATCCATGGACAAAAAACAAAAACGGGGTAACAAACTAAAACTGAGGGAAACGCATTAAATATAAGAGGAGAACAACGACACACTACAATGTAACACACACACAGAAACGGACCAAGCAACAGACAAAATCCCACGAGAATAACAAATATAACATCAAAACCAAATACATGAATTTCGGATAGACAAGTACCGTGACACGTCTTATCGCAATGTGAATTAACACTCAAAAATAAGAGAAAAAAAACGACGCAACGTTAAAATGTAACACATACAGAAACGAACTATAATATAACAATGGCCATATTCCTGACTTGGTACAGGACATTTTTAAAGAAAAAAATGGCGGGTTGAACCTGGTTTTGTGGCATGCCAAACCTCCCCTTTTATAGCCATGTGAAATATAACATTAAGATGACAACTCAACACTACAGGACTACAATATAAATAAATTGGAGAATACAATTGACAAAGAAACACACGAACAACAGCCAACAAAAGGCAACAAGTTGAAAATTTTAATACGCCAGAACTGCATTTTATACACACAAGATTTACTAGTGATGCCCAGATACAAAAGTTTGAAAGCAGAAACAAGCACAAAGTCGAACAGCATCGAGGACTAAAAGATTAAAAAAAGTTGTGCCAAAAACGGCCAGGGTTTTCTGTTAGTTACCAGAACATCCTTATCATTTAAAATAATTTATACTTTTGCAAACAGTAAATTTATTAAATTAATAAACAAAAGCTGTACATGATAGAACTGAAATATTAACTAATTACAGGAAACAACTGAAATACATTACATAACCAGACATTTGCAACACAATATGTAGACACATTCGAATATGTTTAAACCACAACGCCAAGTGACGTCATATTTGAAATTGTAAAAAATGACAAAAAAAAGATGACGTCATTTGAATATGTAAAACAGATTGTATAAACGTGTCAACTCAGTCACTAATGTGGTCTATTCAAAACATTTTTTCACTAATCAAAGACGTAAATCTTCATTAATATTTAAATTTTTATGAAGTTTTCATCTCGAAATAAATATACCTTTAACCGTTTCTTCCTTACTACTTAAGACTGGACAAATGAAATTACAACGCAATTCCTTTGGAATATAATATAATACATATAACGGAATTTGATGAGACTGTCATCAAAGTGAGACAAATGTGAGAGGTGTAGCGCTTTAAAACCAGGTTGAATCCACCATTTTCTACATTTGAAAATGCCTGTACCAAGTCAGGAATATGACAGTTCTTGTCCATTCGTTTTTTATGTGTTTTGATATTTGGCTTTGCCAAGTGATTATGGACTTTCCGATTAGATTTTCCTCTCAGTTCAGTATTTTTGTGATTTTACTTTTCACTAGTAAAACGTTATATATAACTACATGCATATGTTTTCAACTATCAATTGTGTAAAAGATTATAAGCACACCTTACACGTTTGATAAAATGAAAATAAAACATTCGTTAAAAATTACTTGGAAAATCTGTAGATGTTCTTCTTTATCAATCTAATAAATGATGGACTTTAGTTTAAAGCTATTTTTCGTGTAATCTTACCCAAAAATAAGTACGATTATAAATATTTGGTGGATGTATTTCAATTACAGTTTTATCTGACAAATAAAGGCAACAGTAGTATACCGATGTTCAAAACTCATTAATTGATAGGGAAAAAATCCGGATCACAAACCAAAACCGAGGAAAACGCATTAAAACGCGGAGAATGATGACACAACATTAAAATGTAAAACACACAGAAACGAACTAAGCATTAGACAAAATCCGATGAGAATAACACATATAACATCAAACTTAAAAAAACATGAATTTGGGTGACACGTCTTATAATAATGTGAATTCACTCTCAAATATAAGAGGAAACAGACGACACAAAAGAAACACAAATAAAATTGAAAATGGAAATGGGGAATGTGTCAAAGAGACAACAACCCGACCATAGAAAAGACAACAGCAGAAGGTCTCCAACAGGTCTTCAATGTAGCGAGAAATTCCCACAAAGTTTATTTTCACAATGTTTAATAATTGTAACTAAGTGAAGACTTTCGTCACAAAAGCTTAATTTTAGATCTAGTAAATTTATGTAAAGAACAAGAAAGAGTATTATTTCATTTCATAATAAAATGTCTAATATAAATGCATTATAGATACATCAACGAAAATCAAGTATGGTAATATGAACAAATTATTATATAGTTTTAGCCTAAGATAGTACATGATCCTTTAATAGTTGTTATTGCTTTCAACTTGCTGTCAGTAATTGTGAGTACTCACAAATCTCTACATAGTGTCTGTTTTGTTGTGAAGGTACGGACTGTCTGTGTTTTCGTTAGATGTTTTCTGCTTTGTATCGATTCGATGAGTTAAGCCCATTTCAACTGATTTGTATAGTCTGTTTTTATGTTGTACTGTTATACCACTGTCCCAGGGTAGGGGAGGGTTCGACGCCAGCTAACTAATTCAACCCAACCACATTCTAGATATGTTCCTATCCAAAATCTAAAGACTATTGAGTGGCTATCGATTTTCTTTATTATTTTGCATAATTTTTTTTTATGTTGTGCCGTTACAAAAAAAAAATCGCAATTAAATATTGTTATATTTTTTTCATGTCATTGCCTTTTATTGCAGACTATACGGTTTGGTTTTTTTATTATTATTGAAGGCTGTATGTTTGCCTATAATTGCTAACATCAGTTTCACGTGATCTTTGATGGACAGTTGTCTCATTTGGAATTATACCGCATTTCCTTTATTAAATATTAACATTTGTACAAACGTATCTGTTTTGAAATTGTACAATTAATTACAACAAAGAATATAAGGGAATTGTTAGATTTAGGAAAATATCACGCTACATAATTTTCTAGAATACTCATTAAAAAGTGTAAGAAACTGTTATTCCTTGTGTTTCCGTCTATTGTAATGTTGTATTTGATGTGTGTTATTATATTTAATATGTGAATATTTTGGTATACCTAAGCTGTATTGCTTATGGTTTTAAATAAACTAACAAGCAAACAAAAAAGATGAAAGATGAAAGTTATTAAGCAACGACAAATAAACAACATACAGTAACACATGGACATACAATGGTTGTTTCAATAATTGATTTACTTACAACTGCTAAAGTTTGGTCAGGTCTTGAAATAGATTTTCAGGTAGCGCCGTGATATGATTCCGGACAGATCCCGGAAAAAACGTTTTGCCAAACGTAATTCAACATCGAATTTCCAATCGTAACATAGACAAGTTTCCGTTTCGTCTGATTTTTTCCTAAGAACAATTGCCTATTGTTTTTGAATTTAGATTTACTAATTGAATACGCTGAATCAGATCACTTTTCTTTTGGAAGTTTTATTCTTAAGTTGACAAATGTTTTTTTTTTACAGTTAGGATTGCTTAGTATGTACTATTTGTCTGAACCCAATGCACATTTCAGTAATGCTCCAAGCCAAAACAAAACAAAATGTAGTGATTAATGACTTTTTTAGACTGAACTTTACTAGCTGCAATCTAAATTGATATATCTAATATACTCTTGAAACTATGATATTTGATGTTTATGGATATTTACATCTTTGCCTCTCATTATGTATTCTACATTTCATATACATGAATATGTGTACCCTAATTTTCATCTGTATCTCATGTGATTACATTTAGTAAACATATGTTTTAGAGTCAATTTTATTTGGTTTGAAAAAAAGACATCCTTATAGCACATCTTACACGTTTGATAAAATGAAAATAAAACATTGGTTAAAAATTACTTGGAAAATCTGTAGATGTTCTTCTTTATCAATCTAATAAATGATGGACTTTAGTTTAAAGATATTTTTCGTGTAATCTTAACCAAAATAAGAACGATTATAAATATTTGGTTGATGTATTTCAATTACAGTTTTATCTGACAAATAAACAGTAGTATACCGATGTTCAAAACTCAAAATCGATAGGAAAAAATATCCGGATCACACACCAAAACCGAGAGAAACGCATTAAATATAAGCGGCGAATGATGACACAACATTAAAAAAGATACTTGAAAGAGTACTTAATGGGTAAATAATAAGTTAACTTTCCATTAAGATTGAAACTAGGGTAATATAGTTTCGACAATATGTATTAAAAATGTATAATGTTTGTTGCGTTCTGTATGTAATGGTGTCCTCATAATGTTTGTTTCTTAAATATGTCATACATTTTATAACATTCTAATATGTGTTTTATCTAACTTAAGTTTCTCTTTTGGATTATTGTTACTTTTTATTCATTATTGAAATACACAGGAGTCATTAAAAAGCTGACTTTAAGACACTTTGTTATGAACGCAACAAAAAGATTACTTGATTTTCTTCAGAATTTTTGGATAGAATACTCCATCGACTATCTAATAGGTATGTTTTCGGGAAAAAATGATATTTTTCTTCAAGAATACATACATTCTGTTATTATTTGAAACCATTTATTTTTCCCCCATGTTGTCACAGCTCTGTGCCCAATACTGAATTTCTCCACAACTGCTACAGAAACAATGTCCTCATGATCTTTCTTTAAATCATTATCATGTTTTTTTTCCAATTATCATTATCATTTGTATGCATTGATGTATTTCAAGAAAAAATACGTAAAATGAATATCAATCAAAACTTTTCAACCAAGTCATTTTGAATACCGTTTAATCATCAACTCATATATAGCAGACATTTAATTATTTCCTGTTTCACAAATCAAGAAGATACGTATATAAAAAAATATTGAAAATCTGTATACAAAATTCGCATGTGTTTAATTTTTTTTTTAACAAAACAGTTAGTTAAGTATATGTGTATCTTCAAAACCAACATATTTAGTAAACATATTATTTTCCCCCCATTTATATCTGAATATATCATATTAAGGATGAACACCTCTGAGGAGCCAAACATTTAGAATTAAATGTTTTTTCTAAACCTGATGTGGGGGTTATAAGACTTTGTAAAATCACTGGTGAAGAAAAAATCAATTCTTCTTTTTTTGCTACGGCTCTTTGAAAATACCCAATTTTGAAAATTTTCCCATTTTTTTCATCAATTTTTACCTTTTTGGGGGCTTTTATCGTGAAAAAAATCACAGTTCCACAATTAAACTTTTTTCATATTTTCAATTAAAATGAAATGGACCAGGCCTGATTAAATTTAACTAAAACAATCTATAAATACGTGTTTACATAAGTTTTATCATATTTTGAAGCTTTTTTTTGTCAAATTTACCATGCTTTCGATTTTGTAAAATTGTGGGTTTTTTTTTAAATTCTAAGAACCAAATTGCGTATTATTTTAACTTTTTTGTTATACATGATTGAAAAATACATATCAAAGAAGTTTGAAAAGACAAAATTGATAAGTGATGAACATGATTCTTGAAAAATAATTTTTTGTACCCCTCATCTGTTTTCTCAAAATTTTGGCTAAAATGACTTGATTTGTCGTAAAATTTAAAAGCTGATTTACTGAAAATTATTTATAGTAAAAACACAATTTTTTCACAGAGTTATGTTTGATTATAATGTTTTTAAGATTCATTGATAGTTCCACTTGTATGACATGTTTTGAAAAAAATTCAAGAACGGGATTTCAACGAGACTCAAACGTCAGAAGAATACATCCTTAATGTATTTTCATTTATATTTTACATAAAAAATTGCTTGTATAAAAATGTTCGTAAAAAATCACAGTGAGATTTAAACTGTATCGTTTGTCCCTAACACATATTTTGTAATTCATAGGAATGGTACATCTAAAACGAAAGTAGGGCTATTTAAGATGGCTGCTCACAATGTAACTTACATTACATATAAATAACAAAAATATATTGGTTATATAACGACAGCAAACCAGAAAACAAGGGTTAAATAGTTTTTCGTATTCACAACAATGTACTTACAAAGTTTGAAGTGCCGGGTAAGCCTTGGAATGAATTTGCCGCTAGCGTTGTAATTTGATTTCTGCTAAGGTGCCTATAAATAATGTGTTTCAATCAAATTGTACTGCAACATAAACTATATCATCTTCATAAACACTGACCAGACATATTAACTTAGTGCATATTGAGAAAATGAAGGTGAGCAACAGAAATACATTTGCAAATTTTACAATTTATTTTAATTTATACCGATGTTCAAAATTCATAATTCGAAAAAATCCGGTTCACAAACTAAAACCGAGGGAAACGCATTAAATATAAAAGAAGAATGATGACACAACATTAAAATGTAACACACACAGCAACGGACTAAGCATTAGACAAAATCCGATGAGAATAACAAATATAACATCAAAACTAAAAACATGAATTTGAGATAAAAAAATACCGTGACACGTCTTATAATAATGTGAATTCACACTCAAATATAAGAGGAAACAAACGACACAAAGAAACAGACATAAGAGGAAATAAGCGACACAAAAGAAACACAAAGTTTATTTTCACAATGTTTAATAATTTTAACTAAGTGAAGACTTTCTTCACAAAAGCCAAATTTGAGATCTAGTAAATTTATACAAAGAACAAGAAAGAGTATTATTTCATTTTATAATAAAATGTCTAATATAAACGCATTAAAAATACATGTACAAAATTCAAATATGGTAATATAAACAAATTGTATATAAGTTTAGTCTAAGATAGTACATGATCCTTTAATAGTTAACAAAACTTCTCAAAAGCTTGTAAAAACTAGAAGTTTTTATCAAAGTTCCTTGAACAGCAACTTAAAAAAATGACTTGAATGTGTAGATTTGACGAAATACCTTTTAGGTATACATTCTAAGTAAATGACCGGAATAAGTTTATAAAAATCAATTCATATCAAATATCGTCTTTTAAAATCTATTTTCGATAGAGTTAACAGCTATGAAAGATCGAGTTTGACATACGGTCTTTATTTATTTTTTAAATATAAATCTGTATTAAATATAAATGGTTTCTGAAGTTTATTCTTGACTTTTCAGATCATTTTTGTCTACGGAAGGCCTTTAACGAGCACTGAAACCTGTATCACACTTATGAATATCAACTTATACATCTTGTTTTGGATACTCACAAATGTGTTGTTGAACTTGGAATTCCAGCTGGAACTGTTGATAAACCTTTACTTTCGCAAATAATACTCGGCGTGCCATGGTGGCAAGTGCATGCAGAGGGACAACCAAAGACTGCACTTTCAAAACAGTGACCATAATTAAGAAAATTATGCTGTGCATTGCCTGGTTAATATACCTGCAACATATTCATGGCATTGTTACATGTTCTGGCAGTCGTGAAAATAAAAAAAATAAAAATCTTTCATCGAAGTTTACTTTTATGCAATAAATTAATTTGATTTATATAAGTCTAAAAGGAAAATAAATATATGCTGTTTTGCTTTATACATGATTCCAAAATGTGTTTGCATCAGTTGATCATATAAGCAAATAGGCATCAAGTCTGCAACTACATAATTGCAGGTTCTCTTTTCAAATATGCATCAGTATCATGGAAGATTTGAAATTAAAACAGAGCAAGCAGATTTAATAAAGTGGAATATTAAAATTAAAATGTTTGCATGTTTTTAAACCACAAAGAAGAACATTTTAGAATTGCTTCATACAATAAATTTGCCATTTCATGTTTACACTACAACAGATTTTATAACTTAAAACATAATACTTTAATTGAACCCAACAAGTGATTTCAATGCATCTAGGGTAAAGAACTTGCTATTAATATTCAAGTAGCAAACATATCACCACAATCATTGTCGGAGAAGTTACTGCATATACTGACACATAGTAAAATCTAATTTACAAAAACAACACGAAAAAAGGCAGATGTGGAACAGGATCTGCTTATCCTTCTGGAGCATAAGATCCCCCAAAAACTTTGAATGATAGCACTAAAATAGAAAGATATAAACCTTAAATTCCAATAACAACTTTTTGTTTCGTTTCTGCATAATTAATAATTTGTTTTTCGCTAATTGTTAGAAAACTCTGATAGCTTATGATCATTTAAAAAATATTTTTGTTATTTCTATTTCGAAGGGGCAAAATATAGCATTCCTTCAAATTCAAATTTATATTTTTTCAAACAAATATCGTTTTTATAAGAATTTCGACTCGTCAATTAAAACTTGAGGAAATTTAAATATAAATATATACATACAAGAACCAATGCATAATCAATAATACATTTCCAAGTGTGTGGTTTTTCAAGATCAAACATCGGAATACAATTATAGCAAAATCACAAAATGCATTTAAACAGGCTTTTTATTCAACCGTTTCCGACTATATGTTGTACTCGTGAGCATTTGTGTCATATATAATTAAACACCAACTGTATCTTAATATATAACTTCCTTAATGTTTTGCAATTGGCACCTTCTAAACGGGTTATTGTACTGCTGAACTGCAGTAGTAAACATGAAATCAGAAATTATCTCCTTGAGTAAATTGATTGTATCGCATATGTTATTTTCATATTGGTAAAATTAATTAATTACTACAAGGAGTTCAAAATGACAGAATATCTATTCTCCCTGTCCAGCCGTATTCAAAATAATGAATGAATGGAAATTCGTGCAATGTTACGTCGCTTGTTTGTTTCGCTGAGGTATCTTAAAATTTTGATTAGTACAAAAAATAATGTAATAATATGGATAGTACCAATATTTCTGCATCCGATGCTCATTCCAACATCAAGTATCTCTTCCGTGGTGGCAGATGCCAAATAAATATAAAATCCCTAACTTATTAAAACATTCTATGGTAGTACATTAATATTTACAGAATAAAAAATATTACTTAAAATGATTACCTTAGATTGCAGTCGAAATACTGTTATGTTCGTATCTGTGCCATTCAATAGTTCTTTGTTGCTCATCGATATGATACACTTATACAACTGTATTATATTTTTGAGTAGTATGTCAAAACATAAAGTTATTCCAAAAATTCAAATTGATTTTCGGAAAATTAAAGGTCTCATCAGCATAGACCTCAACAAGGTATTTTTGATATATTTGTGTCAAAACAGTTAGTATTATCAAACCACTACATATATCTAATGTTGTTTTTTTAAATCCTTTTAAAAATGTTAACCTTTTGATCGTGGGAAGATATCTGGTCATAACGAATAGTACAGCTCCATTGAATACAACGACATTAAAAGCAATTAAAATAAATTAAACTGTATTATCAAACAGTTTAGACAGATGTAAAAGAGTATCACGCATATCACGCTAAGTTGGTCTGGTATGAATTTTAATCGTGAAGTTCATCACGTTTGTACAAGTTTTCTCGTCCTTTGCGTTTGAATATTTTTTGTTGAAGCTCTCGTGATGAAAGAAAACCCTATAAGAGTACTTCGTTCTCACCACACTTATAAAGTGTTATTTTAATCGAAAGGTTACTTAGTAAATACAGAACAGAGAACGCCGTTTTTTATTCGTTTCAGGTTTTTCTGGTTAACATGTTAATATATATCGACAATACGCAAAAATGTTTTGCTGTGCTCACGTCTTGTCAAAACTTTCTTGCACCAGATCGTTACAGATTGTGTTTATTAATCCAGATTACAAGTCAAAATTTAATGTTGATAAGAGGCGACCTGAGGCCCGCCCTTGGTGCAATTTTTCTCTCTGTGTTTATAACCAATTGGTTGTCTTAGGCTGTGTTGGGTTCTTTGTTAACGTTGCTTTCCTTTTGACAAAATCCCTATTTTAAATCTCATTTAGAAATTTTCGAAGTCCGGGTATACAAAGTAGGGGCAATTAACCAGATCGATATATAATATAGGAAGATGATTTTCTATGAGACGACTATCATACATTTGTTAAAAGCTATAAGTATGTAAATGCTAAAACATTTAATAACATAAGTTTTTGCACAAACTTTCAATTCTTCTGTATTATTTTCGATTAAGTACGAAATATATTTTAGCAATTAATATTGCTATAGCAGACAATATTGCAAGTTTTACAACATATACAAGTGTTTGTAAAATAGTACATTGAAGGTAGAATCATATCAAAATTAAATAATGTGGATAACAATGTTTTTTTACACTTTCTATATTAATTATTGTTTTGGTTACGAATTTTTTTTAACGGAAAATAAAGTTTGCCAAACTCTGTCAAATTTTAAGCTTAAACTTTTTACATCATTATGATATATTTCACTTGTTAGAAATAAATTTATCATAGATACAAGTATACAATTGTTTTCGCCAGACATGCTTTTCGTCTACTTAAAACTCATACGAGACTCTCTTTTCAAAATTTTTAAAATACAACATTAATTTCCAACATGTTGTTAAAACCTTGACATTAACATTCGAATCTATGATTGTGTGAATTTAAGAAAATATATAAGTATAAAAAAGAAGATGTGTTATGATTGTCAATTGGACAACTATTCACAAGAAATTACATGATACAGAAATTAACAACTATATGTCACTGTACGGCCTTCGCTAATTATCAGAGTCATCAAGTCAAAAGATCCTTTTATTAATGTTGACACGATAGTTTTAAAGTGTTTTAATACATTTAATATTAATCGATAAACTAACCAACATTTCAAATGAAATAATGCAATCATTATCATTAAATACGTGCTTGTCACATTTGTAATTAATAATCAGATCTCATTGAATAGTGTTTAAAATAACATTTATTTAAAACTACATATCCTTGCATCTTGATAATATATAAATATGGTAAATATTGAAATATATTTTTTACTACTTAAATACGTGTAAAGATTTCATAGATGAATATGTGAAAAGTAAGGCATTGTTCGATGAGTTTTTATATGGAAACGTCTGTCATATAACTCGTAACGATGTTCAAATCTCGATGCTAAAGTGAAGAAATAGCTATTTGCTCCTCCCAAATCCCCAAAATTCTGCTACATGCGACTGTCATACAACTGAGCGGTTTAACGCTATAAAACCAGGTTCAATCCACAATTTTCTACATTTGAAAATGTCTGTATCATGTCAGGAATATGACAGTTGTTACCCGTTCGTTTGATAAGTTTTATCATTTGGTTTTTCCATTTGATTAGGGACTTTCCGTTTTGAATTTTCATCGGAGTTCAGTATTTATTGTGATTTTCATTGTTGAATAAGTGATCATACATGATCCTTCCAATTGATATTTTATAGTGTGTCTTTCTATGTTGTGATGTTATACTATTGTTTCAGATAAGGTTCGGTACCATTAAAACGTTTAATCCCGCTGCACTAGTAAATTTTTGAGGCCCTTTATAGCTTGCTGTTCGGTGTGAGCCAAGGCTCATTGTTGAATGCCGTACCTTGACTTATAAATTGTTTCTTGGAAGGATAGTTGTTTCATTGGCACTCATACCACATCTTCCTGTATCTACATATATGATATTGGAGAATTGTCTAGTTATATAGAACTTATAACTTATAACTTTAAAACTAACTGATCTCCTATTAGTAGTTGTGTAAAACCGAAGGGCAGTTCAAAGGTAAAACTACACATGAGTTTAAATAAAGAATATTGTGATGCGGAGTGCGCTTCAAAAGACATTACTCTGATGAAAATCCAAGGTATACAGGTAGTAATAGATATTAGTTTCTATTTTAAAGAAAACAATATCTTCTTCTTTTTATTGTGGTTTGAAGTAATAATACACAGCAACTTTTGTCAAATAATAGAAATTTGAAAAATATGATGAAATTTAACTCTTATCACTGTGCCAAACGATTACGAAAAACCTAACGGAATTGTATCACTGAATGTAGTTAAATTGTGTATACGAATATTCCCGTAATGTAAAGTTGTACATCACCTGGATCCTAAAACAATGGAAATGAAGTTAACACATTTAACAGAGGTTATCGCATATTTACCCTCATCCTTCAGATATGTAAAGACAACAACTGTTTTGGTACAAAAAAAGGCGTAACTGTATTTACAGGTGCGTATGAACTGTAAAATTTCGGGCTGCAAGAAACTAGTGGTTAATCACATTGTGACATGTATATTTGAAATTTTTTTTCTCTCTTTCCTGTAGTACTTACATGACTTTGTGTGATCAAAATAATATAACATGTCTTTCCCATATTTAACCTGGTATCATCTCTAGACCCATATTAACTTTGGTATCATCTCTAGACCCATATTAACTTTGGTATCATCTCTAGACCCATATTAACTTTGGTATCATCTCTAGACCCATATTAAATTTGGTATCATCTCTAGACCCATATTAACTTTGGTATCATCTCTAGACCCATATTGGTCCTATCATAAAGCCCGGGATGATATGGAAGTCGCGATACGATACCAGGGCCAATATGAAAAAGTGCAAGTTTCAATCTATAATATTATAAATTAATCACTACTTCAAGGTAACAAAAACGTCCTTGTCTGGCGTACTAAATTATAATCCTGGTACCTTTGATAACTATAAACATTTAGTTGTCAATGTAAATTCTGTTTTATTTTTGTTATCATCTCGTTTCATTATCCTGTTATGAATTCATTCATAGTTCGAACAACGTGCATACCTAATTCATATATTAACTTCATTATAAGTTTCTTAAAATTATAAAAGTAAAGTGTTAAATATCTTTTGTTTAAGAGCAAAACTATACGGTATATCAATTAAATGAAGATAAGTATAAAATTAAAGTTTTCAATAGAGGTTAACATGACATTTAATAGAGCAATAATCTCTATCGACTCGAACCGAGGGTCAATATTCAGCTTTGTACGATTAAATCTCGTTGGATAATTTTAAATCACGTCCACATTTGTTCGTCTTGAATACGAATTCAATTTGACATTGACTATTCACTACAGTGATCCGTAGTTATGATATCTAAAAATTCAAAAAGCGCGAATGAATGGCACCTTATTTATCTTCCAAATAATAGAATTTTATTTTATAACAGTTTTAGGCAATCGATGTGATGCATTAATAGCAAAATTGTAGAAGTAAGATTTTCTTTCTTTACTTCTTTTTTTAAAGAGAAGGAGAATGAGATACTAAATGTTATCTCCCATCAACAACTTATTCCCTAAGATGAAGAAAAAGCACAATTTACATCGAGGTATTGAGGTTAAGCAGGTAGCATACATGCAATTATATGTTGCAGAGTACACATAGTTTAGGTTAATTAATATATAGCTTCTTTCTTTTTGTCTGGATTTATTTTGTAAATAAAGCACAAGAAAAGAACTAGGAATAAAAATGCAAGTAGAGGAAAGCAATTACTTTTATATTTACGATAAAAAAAAATACCAAATTCAATAGAAATATAAAATCATAAACATTTTTACTTAACCCTTTTACCGACAACGAGGTAAATAGTACAATGATAACAGTTCTGTAAATTAATTTATTTGATCCAATATTTGTTCTCTTAAAAAGGATGTAATTGCTTTCAACCCAAGTTTTTAGTGGGGTTAACGTTGTTGTTGTATCCATTTTTGTGGCACTTTGTTCACGCATCGTTGTCAATATAATGGAATTTGATACGACTGTCGTACAAGTGAGAAGTTTAGCGCTTTAAAACTAGTTTGAATCCCCCATTTTCCAACATGTAAGATATGACTGTACCAAGTCAGGAATATGACAGTTTTTGTCCATTCGTTTGATGTTTTTCATCCTTTGAGTTTGTCATTTGATTATGAACTTTCCTTTTTAAATTTTCCATTTTTGAGTTCAGTATTTTTTGTGATTTGATATTTTTTCTGATAATTCCAATATAACACGAACAACAAAAGTGGTGTTTTTTGCAAAAATGATACCGTATGTCAAATTAAAGACCTTCATGGAATATCTTGTTTCACAGATGACAAAGTTTATGTTCCAATTATTGGTATAGTAGTCCCGTTCTGTTTTCCTCTAATGTGCCCTCACGAATTTAATTATCGCTGCATTCTTACTTTAGCAAATGTTTAGTTAGCAGCACGATTGGGGAAACGGGTCGAGCAAGATCTGCTTACCCTTGATTTTGTGCAGGGCTCGATTTTTTTATTTTATTTAACGTTTTGTCTTTTGTTTGTTTGTTCTTGTATGATTGCAAAAACGTTGTTAGTTTGTTACTTACGAGTTTGAATGTCCCTTTATTATCTTTTGCGTATCTTGAAGAGAAGTTATATGGTTAATCGATTTTTGTCTCGATATAAGTACATATATTAGCAAAACCTTAAGTAAGGGAACAGTTTATTCGTTTATTTTTTTTTTCATCAATCTTATATCAGTAAAAAGAATGTTTTTAAGTTATGATGGAAAAAAACGATACAAAACAATGTTAAAAGGAGACTAGAATAAACTATCATACCACTAAGGTATTACCGTATTCAAATGAACTATACTATTCATAGATTGTTGCTATCATGCAGAGTGAAAGACGATGTAAGATATTGCCGCTATCAATATTTGTGATTACTTCAGATTTTAACATCTGTACCTGTAAATTTCCGCTTGAATGAGTCAGTATGTTATTTTAGCTGAGATAACCAAAAGTTCTGACAAGTTATAATACGAACCGTACCAATCGTATTGCAACATATGCTATTCCGACAATATAATTGTTTTATAACCTAAGAATGCAAAATGTTCTGAATGATGAAAGCTACTGTGGCTCGTTATTTCAGTGTCCACATATCGCTTTAGATCGAATTTTTTTCAGATTTTTAACATTCGTATAAAAGACAAATTAACAGCTATATGTCAACGTACGGCTTTCAACAATGAGCATATATTTATTCAGCTATAAAAGGCCCCGAATTCACAAGTGTAAAACAATTCAAACGATGGAACTAATGGCCTAATTAATGTCTGAAAATATGAACGATAAAAAAATATTGGAGGATTGCAACATAATTTCATATAGCAGTCCTAAGTATGAAGTTGTTCAAATTATTATGGCATATTGTTATTCTAAATTATTTCCCAAAATTGATCGCCCTGAAGAAAAAAAAAACATTTTATTAAAATTAAGTATGTCAATAAAGGCTTTGATTTTGTAAATATTGCCGGTATATTTAACGACCATTCTGTTAAAGAACAAATTCCTGGATATTTTGACAATACTGAGCTACCTCTAATTTGTTATATTTACAAGAAATCTACCCGGAAATTTGTGTTTAATTATAGTCAATTATGTAAAGATGTTAATATCAGTGAAATTACACCTACTTCATGTAATTGCAGTAATTCCGAATATATTTATGGACCAATTTCCCATGTTATAACAGGAGATCTTAACATCGTTCAAGACCGAGAGTTAAAATCATTCCTCAGTAAAGGACCTAAATATCGTCCCCCGTCAATTATTAATTGGAATGAGTGTCGTAATATCATCCACGACTCACTCCATACTTACTGTATGAAATGGATAAAACGGGAAAAAGCTGACCAAAAATCTTTGGACTCTTTTTTTAATTCAGTAATGAAGATAGTTGATATACGTATTCAACATTTTAAAGAACATTTTACTATTAACAATAACCACAATAAACCTATTTCTCGTATCAAACATAAACTAAAAGAGCTAGCCAAGGAATTTGTTTTTGTCCCTGCCGATAAAGCTGCTAATAATATTATTATTGTTTGACGTAAATTTTACATTGAGGTTCTGAAGAGGGAACTCACCAATTCACCAACATTCCAACTGACTCCATTTTCAGAAAACGAAATCTGTAACAAACATAAACTTTTAGCCACCGCTTTACAAGCAGAGCCAAATACAATGAAAGTCCCAACTATGTATTGGCTTCCGAAGCTACACAAAACCCCTTACAAATATAGATTTATTTCGTCTTCAAGCCATTGTTCAACTACTAAATTGTCTATTCTTCTTACCAGCACACTTGGTACAATTAAAAACCTGATAATAAATTGTTCAAATAAGGCCTTCGAAAATAGAGGAATAAATTACTTTTGGAGTGTCAAGAACTCGTTGGAAGTACTTGATAAATTGCATGCTTATATTGGTGATTTTGAATCTCTTCAAAGTTTTGATTTTTCTACCCTGTATACCACATGTACATTGCCTCACATTCTCATTAAAAAAAAATTCACACACCTAATTAAATGGGCATTCAAAAAATCAGAATGTGAATATATATGTTCAAACTCTTTTAGGTCATTTTTTAGTAGCAATAAACAAAAAAACTATGTTAATTGGACATGCTTTGATACTGTATATGCCCTTGAATTTTTACTAGATAACATTTTTGTTCGCTTTGGGGATTCCGTATATCGTCAGATTATCGGAATTCCAATGGGGACTAACTGTGCACCACTTATTGCGGACCTGTTTTTGTATTGTTATGAGTTACAATTTATGACAAAAATAAGCAAAGACCCATCGAAACAACATCTGATAAACAAATTTATTAATACTTTTAGATATTTTGATGATATTTTGGCTCTCAATAATGACGACTTCAGTATGTATATTAATGAAATTTATCCTGTTGAACTTACTTTAAATAAAGCTTATACTAACAATGACCACTGCCCTTTTCTCGATCTTGATAGCTTTATCACTAATGGAAAGCTGAATTTTAAAATTTATGATAAAAGGGATGATTTTTCATTTCCTATCGTTAATTATCCGTTTTTAGATGGTGACGTTCCCTTGTCACCATCTTACGGTGTTTATATATCTCAACTTGTACGATTCGCTCGTGTATGTAACAATGTTTTAGATTTTAACGAGAGAAATTTATGTATTACTGAAAAATTATTACACCATTACACCAGGGTTTTCGATATCACAAACTAGTCAAAACATTTACTAAATTTTATCATCGGTATAAAGACATCATTCGTAAATATAGCTCAACATGCAGACTTCTAATACGTTCAGGTATTTCACATCCAATTGTTTATGGAAATATTCTTTATAAAGCACAAAGGTGTCAGTATTCACCTCAGAAACTTACAAAACCTTTGAATAGACTTATTAAGAAGGGATATAATTACGATACTGTTGTCAAGTCATTAAAGATTGCATATTTTGGCGTTAATATTGAGTCACTGATAAGGTCTTTGTATCGGAACTAAACGCATTTATTCTAAAAACAGTTGTTGGCATGACACGGGTTATGTTCTTCTCATATATGTTATGATGGTATGATACTAAACCCCTAACGGGAAGGATTGTGCCTGATGTTCATATGATGAAATCATAATCTTTCAGTCAGTTTAATTGAAGTCTGGAGCTGGCATGTCAGTTAACTGCTAGTAGTCTGTTGTTATTTATGTATTATTGTCATTTTGTTTATTTTCTTTGGTTACATCTTCTGACATCAGACTCGGACTTCTCTTGAACGGAATTTTAATGTGCGTATTGTTATGCGTTTACTTTTCTACATTGGTTAGAGGTATAGGGGGAGGGTTGAGTTCTCACAAACATGTTTAACCCCGCCCCATTTTTGCGCCTGTCCCAAGTCAGGAGCCTCTGGCCTTTGGTAGTCTTGTATTATTTTAATTTTAGTTTCTTGTGTACAATTTGGAAATTCGTATGGCGTTCATTATCACTGGACTAGTATATATTTGTTTAGGGGCCAGCTGAACGACGCCTCCGGGTGCGGGAATTTCTCGCTACATTGAAGACCTGTTGGTGACCCTCTGCTGTTGTTTTTTATTTGGTCGGGTTGTTGTCTCTTTGACACATTCCCCATTTCCATTCTCAATTTTATGTAAAAAAAAATAACAAACAGCAACCACTGAATGGCAGACTACTGGCTTTGGTTAGGTACATACATACATCATGTGACAAGGTTAAACATGTTAGCAGCATCAAAATCCTCCTCATAACCTGGAACAGTGGTGTCAGAGTACAACATAAGAATGAATTATTAAAAAAAAATTGAAAAAAGATTAACTACTCATCAGTTGGATACAAATAGAAATACTTCTAACAAAATCACGTGCACATGAGCTAAGTAAAAACCCTGAGCACCCAGTTACTGACTGCCAGTTCAAAGTCAATAACAACTAATATATAAAAAAAAGGATGCATCTAAGACTAAATGTTATTACTTTGATTTAAGTTTAATATTCAGATTAATCATGTTAGTATTTACTCAAGTGATAAAGTCGGTAATTACATAACTGCTATTTATATATGATTGTTTAGGTTATAATATTTTGACGATGTTTGCTAAAATTCTGTTTTACGGTATGTACGATTGATCTGTGTTTTTATGTTTATTTTTTTTTTGTTCGGTTTTTAAGGTAGTCTTTGGTTTTGTTTTTTTATTGCTTAATATTCTCATTCTCATTTTCTATTCTATTTTTGTTTTCTTTTTATCTTTTTTTTTTTACAAATTTCTTTAATGCTAAGAAAACACAAATCTACATCTATTTTAATAAATAAAGAATAATAAAGGCAACATAAGTACCGGTGTTCAAAACTCATACATCAATTTAGAGAAAACAATTATGGGTTACAAACTTAAACCCAGAGAAACACGTTAGCTTTAAGAGAAAAACAAAGTAAGTGCAATATTCCTAACCTGGTACAGGACATTTTAAGAAAAAAAAAGTGGTTTAAGGCTGGCGTTATGGCTTTCGTTGAACAAGTACTTCAATTTAACAAAAACAAGGTTAAATACAATTGAATCAATTTTACAAACACGATATCTCAATGAGGATGTTATTCATACTTGTTTTCTTAAATTCATACAATTATCATGATTATAGATTTCAATGTGAGTTTCGAACTGTAACAACACATGATTGTGTATTTTCTAACATATTAATTATACTAAAAATGACTTAAAAACTTCCGACTAAAATTTTACAGAGGTGTGCATAACTGAGTTTTTGTTTTAAATGAAAATGTGATAATTGAACATCATTAAACAAAACTATAATATTTAAATAATATGAGAGGCAAAACCATATATCGTTCGAATATGTATACGTTTATTTAGATCCTTCAATGCAATATTTTAAAAACACATTTATTATCTAACTTGTACAAATTTCTTTTAAACAGCAATATCTAGCGCTACAAAAATGTTTCTTTTATCGTTAATGAAGAATTATTAAACATTTCGCCGATAATACAGTATATCAATTCAAGAGCTTTCTTCAACGTTTTAATTTTGACAAAGCGAATGAAGCAAATTCTTTACGCTCGACCGCTGAAATTGATTTATTCATCAGGAGTGTTTAAGCAAAAGTATTTGAAAGCCAGGGATATAGCGAAAATAGAAATTAATAGAGCTAACTTTACAAAGAAAAACATAAGGATCCGAAGTTCTTTTTATTCGTCCTTAATTCATCAACAGTGAATTCTACAAAAAATCCTTCTTGTATATTATTTTGAGAAATTGATTCATAGCAATATGATGGGACTTGTTTTAAATTATGTTGTTTTTATAGAAATGAAAAAAAGTACTCAAGTACTTACTCGAAAGGCCGAGTACTCAAGTACAATTTCAGAACTCGGATACTAGTTTGTTTATTATAAATCGTGAGATATTTCTCCTCCCATGTCCGCTCACCTTAGTTCCGTTGAAATATATTCTCTGCGTGATACTATTTAAAATTCTACGCGTACGTTTATACTGAGATTTTTGTTTGGTATTGGTAAATAGCAGTACGTTCGTTCCGAGGCTCTAAGGAGATATTTTCATGTGCAATACTTGTTAAACAAATTGAGAGTCAAATAGTCTTTCATCGGAAGTTGTTGACCAGATCATATTTCTGAAAAAGAACATGATCAAAGTCCCCTGCGGAGACCCCTACTGATTGGAAACATTTTAACGGTGTTTGTACACGGATCACCACTTCCCTTTGTTTGTTAGTCAAGGCTTAATTTATTTAATTACTCTTTATTTGAAACTTATTTATTGTTTAATTTACAATTTAAAGAGAGGTGACAGATACAAGAGCGATATTAAAACTCATAAGTCGAAAATAAACTGACATTGTCATGGCTAAAAAATAAGGAAAAACACAAACAGACCAACGATAGTGCATAACAAAATAACACAGAAAACTTAGACTGAGCAACACGAACATGTACTTTTGAATTAATTTAGTAATTTGAAGTCCAATACTGTTGTTGAAAAATTAATTGATAAGTCGTAATATAAATAATACTAACTTAACATGAACAGATGATACATAGTGTCTACTTTGTCGGATACAAAAAAAAAACAGACGCTAAAGAATCATCGGAGTACTCGAGTACTCGCAAGTATCGTGACCGAGTATCCGAGTTTTTAATTTCAGATCTTTTGACACCCCTGTTTTTAATTGTTTAAGCTGCATGACTAAATATCTTCCCACAGTCATATTATTATATGTTTTTGAAAAGATCGTTGTCTGATAAAAACTTTGTTTGAAGGTAAACAGATATTTGAATTCTTTATACTCTTACACACAAACTTTACAAAATTACCTGGCTGACACGTCATGACCTTTTAAATAAGCGACCTTTATTTTTCAAAAATTTAAATTTGACTTTTTAAAAATCGATCTCATATTGACCTAACTAGGAAGATACAAAAGTGCTGTTTTTCTTTCTCAATTTTAATCAGCGTATCGTAACTACAGCGATAAACATTTGTGGTATTGATCAGAAACAAAAGCAAAATCATTCTGACTGCAATTTAAGGTAGGAATTTTCAGCATTTATGAGGCAATACCGGAGAGCACCAGGCAGGACTGTTCAACGAAAAAAATGTTTCGTTAAAAACGTATTTCACCATTTTAGTAAGACATACAGACTGGGAATATATATTTTTATTTTTGGACGTTTTTTGTGAATTTGACATTTTTTTATTGAAGCTTTATATAATAGTATGAAATTCAAAACAGTGTAGCTGTGGCCATTGATTGACCCATCAAAATCATCCATTGACTGGGACAATTTACGTGAACGTTTGTCTGTAACAACCACTGTTCATGACGTACCTACGATAGACATTTAAACTGTGGGGTCAACAAAGGTTTCTTAACGCCTTTAATTATAAAATAATTCGAAAAATTAATCAGGAATAACCTTTGTGTTTTGATTTATATAATTGATATAAATCAAAATATCGTGTTATTTCTGATTAATTTTTCGAATTACTTTATTTAGGTGTTGAGAACCTTTGGTGACCCCATAGTTTACGTGTCTTTAAAAAGTACATAGTGAGCATTGGTCGTTACATACAAACGTTCACCTAAATTGTCCCAGTCAATGAATGATTTTAATGTGTCAATCAATGGCCACAGCTACACTGTTTTGAATTTCATACTAGCTCAAACGGCGAATTTTCAATAATATGTATTGGAAAAAGCTAGTTTCTAACAGTTTCCAATTACCCATCAGCTAAAGAAAACAACACTTATGACTAAGCTACCTCAATGGAAGTCTAGCACTATGTTGGTGGAATAAATAAAGAAAATATAATTTTTGAAATCTTTTAATTATTTTTCTAGAAATAAGGCAAAAAATTGCAAATATAGAGAAAATCGTAAAAAATGAGAAAATTATGCTTTGACAAACCAAAATGGTATTACAAAGATGAAATTGCATTTACTTTTGCAGCTTTATTGTATTTATCATGTTAAAGTGATGGGTTTTTTTAAGAAAAGAAAAAGAGTAGTCTCGTCTTAACTTTGTCATTTGGTTACCATAGCAACAATTACAATATACAGTATTCATTTCTTTGGTACACATTTTCACCATGATAGTACTTAGACAATGTAGCTAATTCTCATTCAGTTGGCCAGTAGGTCATAAGTCAGTGCCACATATACCTACAATAAGAGTTTGGCTGTACTTTGACCTTTGACCTCAAAGTAAAAAGATGATGTTTTTACACCTTTTGTGTCAGAACACGATCTGTTTACCCTGTGACAAAATATTTGATATTTGGCACATGTGTGCAGCACCTCACGACAATCTATTGTGTTCCATGGAAGATTTCCTCGGACTTTGACATTTATCCTTCAAGGTATATGTATTTACATTAGTTTTATATGGCCAATTCAAAATCATATACTTTTAAATTCAAAAAAAATTGTGGTTGTTTGACAATCCACACACATGCGTGTTTAATTGTTGCAATTTCATAGAATGATGAATACAAGTAGTGCTTTCACTATTCATGATGTTTTTATTTTTGCTTCCTCTACCTTGTTGCAATTTTCAGAATAATAACAACATTGCAAACATTTCGGAATAAACAGTATTCTCTTGATTGACCTGAACACACCTTTTGCACTTTAAAATGTGTACCTTCAGATCATGACCTGCAGGAACCCCTCATAAAGAAAATAATTAAACATCTTATAAATGAGACAAATCTCCATCAGTAACCATCATAGTTTAATCCTCTGTAACATTCACCGCTACCTATATACCATATATCGTTAAAAGTTATTTTTATTTATATCTATTGGGAAACCGGCCCATCTCCTTCATCTGGCGTGATCATAGATCTTGTCCCTTGTTAGAATTTGGGGAGGGGGGGGGGGGGGGTAGATCATTTTGCCAAGCGCAACTTTAGTTAGAGGACTGACACCATTGTGTTCATTTTTTTAAACTAGTTTCTATTAGATAAATAGACAGATTTATATACATTGTGGGTAGTTTTAAATTAGTACATTTAATAATTCATATGAATTAGGCACAAGGAGGGGTAATTTTGAAACACAGATTTTAACCAAGATATACATATGTCTAATGCATACCTTTATTAACTTCTGGCAGATTTGTTAGTTTTTTTTAAATTAATTTTGATAACTTTCACTTGTGCAAATGCCTTGAACTCACAAGCCTATGAAGAGGGCAAAAGTTAACTGCCACACTAATACAGTACGTAGTACATGTATATACTTGATAGTGACAACATCTAAAAATAATCAAGCACTTTGTCTTTTCAAAATCATATATGCTATGCAGATGAGTTGTGCTCTTTATTGAGGGCTGTACCTATTGTTGTTAACTTGTACGTTGTTTGGTGAAGGGTTGTTTCATTACAATCATACATCTTCTAAATTTTATTCTGTGCCATAGCAGATTCTTCAAAACCGTTGGAAACAGAAGCACTGTATATCTTCATCACCCTGTTGGCATAAAAGTCGAAATATGAAAACAGAGAACTATTCCAAAATTATCAGACTCACAATGACCTTGATTCATTATAAGAAGTTAGTGTTGTTGTTTATGTGGCATACAGAGAACTGTGATATATACCTGTACATGTAACTGTGAAATTGGCAATCATATTAGATCTCCTTTGCATGTACTGCAAAAAAATAATCAAGGACATACCACATTGATACTTATAATAAATGTAATTTTTGTTGTTGAACATATTTCTGAATGACACAGAAATATTAACAAAATGTACTTGATTTTTTTCCTTTTAACAGTTTTTTTTATAAATTGTCCCATTTTCCGGTAATCTATAATAATTTGGATTTTTTTTATCAACACATATAAAACATTTTTACCATACTATATATAAAAATATTAATTTTCGCGAACCATTTAGGTCACGGAAATTCCAAAATATGGCATCAGTAAGGAGAGTTGTACAAATAATGTGAATACACAAAACCCCATCCAAATTTTCTTCAGCTAAAAGTATGCATCTTTTTCTATTTTATATATACTAACAATATTCCATTTTTCTATAATTTCGATTAAAATGTGCCAAAATCTGAGTTAAAATAGGTCGAATTCCCCAAATAAACGTTCCCTGATTGGTTGAAGTACTGTGGCGTCGATGTAAAGCATAGCAAGCCTCGATGTAAAGCACACGCTTCACAGGAATAAGTAGAGTTTTACAAATAATGTGAATACATATCCCCTCAATCCAATTTATGTATTGCTGAAAAATAATCAAGTGTTCATTATTTTCTGTTTTGATTCTGCTAACCATATTCCATTTTTTCTATAATTCCGATTTAAATATGTGAAACCCCGCAATAAAAATAGATGGCCTCAATGGTAAAAGCAACGCTAAAAATTTTAGTTAATATGTTAACATCTTGAACTTCGACCCTGGGTTCAAAGGGGTTAATAAACCGATTCACAGATAGAGATCTCCTTGCGCTCAAATGTAATCCTTAGTGAAGTATACAGTCAGTGCGTGCGGCAACTTCGTTTACAGAAATATATACACACTTATCAGTAATATATTGTCATGCTTCTGCATATTCACATTTTTTATGCTGAACTTTAATCAAATTTAATTCTATACAAATTTTATAACGTAAAGCAATAGGAGTAAGAGTATTCTTAGCGCCAATTTAACCAGCTTCATCGCCATCATCAAAATTATTTATCGTTATCATTGTGAAATTTCACTTACATAGGATTTATTAATATAGAGTAATTTTGGTAAGTATAGCTTATTAATTATAATGTTCTCGAGATGTGCTTCTCTAGACATTTTTGATGGTTAGTTGAATCCCATTTATCTCAATATTATCGCCGATGACAGAAATGTCAACCCGACCTATTCGTGTCAAAATCTATTTGATGAACTAATTTCTTCTAAAACTGCACATGCAGTAATTCTGTATTATTTGATAATCACGTTCACGTTACATGTTTGCATGATAATGGGTTCTGTGTGAGTGAACTGTAGTGTATTGCAAGATCAATGCAATTGTGATGTCAGTGTGCTTACACGTGACATTATTATTTGTAAACAAACCGGCTCCTCATGTAACACGTGTCTGAATTATGCATTTAAAGTGCAATCAATCTTTCAATCACTATGTGTTGTTATTTATGTGTCTGTTTTTAGCTTTGCATATCAGCTGATCAGTATTCGAAACAAATTAGACATAGTGTCATTGTTCCTGTTCTGAGTTGTGATTTTTATATAGTATTAGAAGGTAAGTCTAAATAAGTCCTGATCCCGAAATCCTGAAATTATAAAATTGAAATCCCGAAGTCACGAATTAAACAAATATCAAATTCCGCCATCTCGAAATTCAAAATAGACATCCCGGATCCCAAAAGGGTCAATAGAACATGGGTTTTTAGGTCAGGTTTGTACGCATGAAATCTATAGTAAAAAAATGCCAGTGATCGAAAGATAAACAGATAAGCAACTGTCTAGGGCCAAATAAGGGAGGGGAAAAAAGCCAGTATTAGTACTATTTCGCAGAACGATAAACAGATGCATGCATAGACAGACCCAGGGAGTGGGAAAAGTTTAGTTGATTATATATGAAATCATCGAGTCATGATGGGAGTGGGCAACCCTCTGGTCAGTCAGAGCCCCCACCCCTTTATGGAAAGTTCTGGATCCGCCACTGAGATTTTCAGGTTTTCTTTGTAAAGCTACCTTAGAATATCACCAACTCTGACTGAGCACACAGTTTGATTCATTTTAGCTCATTAGCTGGGCTCACTGGCTAAAAATTTTCATTACGGTTCACTGGCAAATATTTTATGATATTCATGTGTAGATAATCTGATAATCTACATGTACATGTGTGTGAGAAGTTAATATCAAGCTGGCTTTCGTCTGTACAAAATATCATAGGCCAAGTTATGGAGGTGAAAAGCCAGTTACAGAACGATGAACAGATGATCAGGTTTTCTTCGTATAGATCCCTTAAAATTTCCCCCACTGAGGACACAATTTGATTCACATTAGAACATTACATTTTGTAGCTGCACTCACTCGCCATAAAGTTCATTGTGGCTCACTGGCTTATATTTAGAAAAGCTGATAACATGTACATATACATGAGGGTGTTAATTCCCTTTACTGTCAGGTGTCAAACAGTCATTCTCGGCTACTGTTAGCTTCAAATTGGTTTAAAATTTAACTGTGATTAGTCAAAATATCCTTAAGGTGATTTGACAGATGTCTCAAATAATTATCATTACTGTTATTTTTGGAAAACAAATAGTGTGATTTGTCAAATTCAGCTGATTTTTTTATCGTCTGAAAAAAAGTTTACATTTTATTGTCATGTCTAAAAATTACCGTTTAATTTTCATTTGGATTTGGCAAGAATACTTCAATAAGGTACCACCATTACTACCCTCATACATGTACATGTATATGGTCAGATCATATGTTATATCGTATGTCATTTGAATTTGTACTTTGTGCATGCCTTTTCAAATGAAATTGTGATGCCAGAATGCATTCTTAATAGAACAATAACCGATGAGAAGAGGACACATATGTCAACCAAAATTTTTGCAGCCACATCAAAACCCTATCAAGCTTGCGCTCATGTTGTGTTAAAACTTTTTTAGGAAGCTGAAAAATACCAACAATAGAAAAATAAACAGATAATCGATATTGTAAACTATCAATGCGTTGAAAGGCCAATGATCTACATACATGTATATACATAAATATGTCAACCATAAAACACAACTGATTTAATTTACACCACAACTGTTGGAATGGTTGGAAAAAACCTTTATGTCTATATAACTTAGTTGTCTCATTCTAGTCCATTCAACTGACAGAAACAGTGTAAATTTCATGAATTCTTTAATATCATGTTTAATCATGGACTATTGTTTATAGCAATATCTGTTAGCCATTTAGAGGTCTTTTGCATTTAAAGTTCAGTTTAAGTGGGTTTATTTTGCGAAAAAGAACTCAAACTCCATATCATAGTTTACATTTTCTTTATATTTTGCTGTGTCAAAATGACCTTAATAAAAAGGACAATATATAGACCCAAAAATGGTATATCACATTCTACACATGAGATTTTAGCAGGAAAGACTGCAATTGGAGTATTTAACCATTACAACTTTTTAATTTGATCTCCTCCACTAATGAAGTAGAATATTTAATGAAGGTTTGTTCACATTTTGGAATATGTTCATACATGTATAGAAATAATGATGAGCCTGTTTCTAGATGCATGAGATAGACTTCAATATTTATCATTTATTGAAAATAAATGGAATCATTTTTCAGAAAAGTTTTATTCTATGGAAATGTATCCCCCCCCCCTTTTATAAATTGAAAACGTTACATTTTCCCCCTTATTATAACATGAACAACCATCAAACATCAACCCACACCAAACTGAATGTAATTGAAAGACATCTAGCTAGAGGTCAATATACAGTCTCTAACAGAAGATAAAAAAGGGGAAAATATAGTGAATTTTGGAGAATTTATATTATTAAATGTACATGCATTTGAAATATTTGAGAAATATTGTTTCAATTTTTTTAGTTCTAGGTTCCACGGTGACCTAGTTACCATTTTAGAAAACTGTGATTTAAATGCTAGTCTATTAGAGGGATATTTCATTTTCATTGGTTGTAGATATGGAATCTTATTTTATCATGAAGTCAGATTTGAAAATGACTTTCAGACCAGGGAATGAAGATGTAGTAAAGACTGAATGCCAGTTTTAGTCTTATATATGTACTTTATAATTTAAGTCTTACATGTATATAATTATGTGTACATATATCACTGATTCAGTGACAATGGTAAATAGACACTGACAAGTCTTAGATAACATTTTATAGTTTTGAAGGTTTTGTCAGTTGACTAGGTGGAGGTGTGTGTGTTCCTATTTCCAACAGAGGGTCTCTCAACCTATATCAATATGTGCATGAAGCAAATTGATAGTTGCTAGATACTGAATTATACCTCAAAAAAGTTTTAACCTGTGCATATATACTTAAAATATGATAAAACAAATCATGTCTTTTTCAGGAATTCTGAATCCAACCATGTAGTATGGAATGTTCATGAGATATGGTTGTGGTCGATAGATGTTCATGAAGGACCTGTAGTACAAAGTATATCACTGGATTTAGCTCTTTGTCTAAGTGTATTATTAAAGTACTTTGCTTTGAGCTCAGTTCATTGTTATGCAATTCATTCTTTGTGAAATAAAGATTTGACTGACAACTCTCATGTACAAAGATTTGTCAAAGTAGTTTCACCTCTATGTACAATGTAAGTATTAGGGAGATCAAAGCATTCTATTTTTTAATACATCTGTGCTGCCTACTGATGACTCGGTCATGAGTGTAAATGGTCCTTCAATTATGTTAAAAAATTATATTTCATTGTACATTTTTGAACTTTTTATACAACTGCAGAAATTTTTGCAATCGTAAATAGGTATCCTGTTGTCGTCGTCCGAAGACAAATGGTTTCCGGATAATAACTTTAGTATAAGCAAAAAGAAATCAATAAAATTATAACACAACGTTTATAACCACAAAAGGAAGTTTAGGATTGATTTTGGGGGTTATAGTCCCTAAGGTTTAGGAATAAGGGTTCCAAAGGTGCCCAAAACAATCATTAATCTAGTGTCAGTACAAAAAGTTGTGTATAAGTATTTCAATTGTTCTGAAATTGTACCATAATGTTTAATACCATAAGTAGAAGGTTGGGGTATATTTTGTGGGTTATGGGCAAACAGTCTAGGAATTAAGAGCCAAAAACAAGCATTTTTGTAGATTCAAGACCATGAATTGGAGTTATCTCTCTTTGTCCAGAATGGTTGTTGAATTACCTAAAACCAATGCTTTATGAAATCTTCTTTGAAAGTTGGAGTTATCTTTCTCTGTCCAGAATAGTAGTTGAATCAACTTAAATTAATGCTATATACAATATACAATGCAAAATTCACTTTACTACCAATTGATAAATTAAAGCAGTCTTTAATAACCATTCAGTGATTACAAGCACTGTGATTATCAGTCTAAGGTTAATGGAAAAATTGAAGAATTATTTAGTTTCTTAAGTTTGTCTAAACTAAATTGAGTGAAATGTGTATATTATGCTTATTACCTCTAAACTCTTTAAGTTCAATTTTTGGCAGCTTCACTTTTACAGTTCTTGATTTATGTCCCTTTATAACGTTGTATGCTAGCGGGGGCATCATCACCTGACCATGACTGTATGACATTTTATATTTTAATATTTTATGATGTATTTAAATGAGTAGTTGTATAATTATTGTTGCTAACTCCATTAAATTTTTTGGTCATATATTGGTATCACGTTGGGGTCATCGTCGTTCTCCGAAGACATTTGGTTTTCGCACTCTAACTTAAGTAAAAGTAAATAGAAATCTATGAAATTTAAACACAAGGTTTATAACCATAAAAGGAAGGTTGGGATTGATTTTGGGTGTTTTGGTTTCAACAGTTTAGGATTTAGGGGCCAAAAAGGGACCA
>NW_027267186.1:0-26985 GCF_963676685.1 Mytilus edulis
GTCACTTCCTTAACTGTTACGCAGGTATGTTAAGGCACTTTTAAACGTAAATAGGGCAAAATGTGATATTTCAAGAATGAAATTGTTTTAACAACAATTCATGAATCTTAGTTGTTGAATTTATATATTCATGCAGTAAGGATTCAGTAAACCGAAATTTTGGTCATGATCGCCTAGGTCACGTGACTTCCACAGGGGTAAAATGCCTTAACCAAATTGGCAAAAAACGGGTTACTACACTGAATAAAAATCCACAAACTTTTTTTAAACGAATCCTTGTGCTTTCCTGTTGCTGAAAAGTGCTGTGCGATTTTCCAAAAGTGATCATATTAAATAAAAATAATATTTGTAGTTTATCCGGTAGCATATAACGTTAAATTTGTACACAGTTTCGTTCTTATTTGATTACAGTTTCATATTCATTACATTTGTAAGCGCGCAGCACTTTTCTATTAGGTAATAACTATAGGGTCCGTGTATATCTGCGTCCATTCGTTTTTCGTTTTGAAATATCAAAAACAAAAAACAAAAAACGAAAGTGATTTCATTTTTCGTTTTTGATTTCATAAAAACCAAAATGAAAAACGAAAGTGTTTTCATTTTTCGTTTTTGATTTCTTAAAACCAAAACGAAAAACGAAAGTGTTTTCATTTTTCGTTTTTGATTTCACAAACAAAAAACGAAAAACAAAAGTATTTTCATTTTTCAATTTTGATTTCTCAAAAACTAAAATCGAAAAATGAAAGTGTTTTCATTTTTCATTTTTGATTTCACAAAAACAAAAAACGAAAAACGAAAGTGTATTTATGTTATCTTTCCAACACAGTTTAATTGTCATTAAAAAAATGACAATGTTGTCATTTGTCATTCATTTAAAGGTCGTTAAAGTATACATGCACAGCGGTTGTCAGATCAATACTACTTTAATCGAAGATAATGTCGACGGATGCAAAAGTCTTTAGCAATCGGAACAATATGGATGCGTGAACTTTCTTACTTTTAATTATATAAAGGTCGATCCAAGATTATTAGAATTGATGACCAAGATCCATCTGCCAGTATTTTACGAACTACGAGGACGATAATGTATTTTGCTTAATTTAATTTTCAAAATTTCCGCAATTTCACTATTCAAACTGGGATATTAAATTGGTTTGTCATTAGGAGCCTATAATGTATTAATTTTGCTTATTTGTGAAGACTATAAGGTGACATTAACTAGAGGTCGTTGGTGGGGGATTATGGAATTGAGAATAGTGGACAAAAAATATAAATAATAGAGACAATGGACCAAGAAATAAATAAAATAGCTGAATAATGGTGTTAAAATGTAATGATAAGAGAATAATTGTCAAAAAGTATAAAGAATAGAGAAATATGGCATAAAATATCAAAGAATACATAAATTAAGAACCCCGAATCCAGACCATCATACTAGTTGCCTTAATGAACGTTAGTTTGTCTCTGGGGGATTGCTATTGGTTATCATATGGTTTCTCTTTATTTCTATGTCTATTAATTCAGAAGCATGCTTTCATCATTTACCAACATTTTACATATCACATTATAAAAAAAGACTATTATTTTGCAAACTACCATAGATGTCCGGTAATTGTTCTGCATAGACCACATCACATTGGAGTCCCTGTAATTTTTGTTCAAGTGGACCGCAGTTACCCACCCCACCCCATCATTACATAAAAGTTAATAAACAAATGTCTACGGAAATACTTCTGTCCGAACAATGTGTAAAGGGGAGCTTGGTAGCTGATGTCTGCTGGAGAAAAAAATCAAGGTTGCTGTTAAGCTTATTTTTTTTCAAAGATAGGTTCAAAGTTGGGGGTTGAACACCGAACCCCATTCTTACCGAAAATGTAATAAAAATTGTCCTCACTAGGTGCAAAGGGAAGCTGGGTAGCTGGGGTCTACAGTAGAAAAATCCAGGGTGTTGTTCTGCTTAGTTTTTTTTTTCTAAAGTAGGTCTAAAGTTGAGGTCGTATGCCCTACAAAAACCCTTACCAGACAGTTAATAAAAAAATTCTGCGGCAATACTTTTATCTGCTTTAGGTGATAACGTAAGCTAGAGATCTAGGGCCTACTTGATCAAAATTACAAGTTAATTTATAGCACGGATCAATCTTTTTTAAGCTAATAAATAATTTACTTGCCCAACATACTTTGAATACAAAAAATAAACCTTTTGTCCAGTCATATTTAAGCGAAATCCACTAGTTCAGAGGTAGAATGTTTTGTAAAAACAGTGTTGTGTGGCAAAAAAAAGTTAAAGCACGAGTGCAACTTTCTTTCCTTTTAATGCAGAATTATTATTACTTTTCATGAACTATTTGACAGGAGGCCGACAATAAGGAAAGCTATTTCACCCAATAGTGCAATTTTGCCATCATTAAAAAAAATCATAATTATTTACGATTCTATAAACACTCCAAGTGTTGACTATTTAAAATGTAAAGCGGGCAGTACGCTGTGTGATATATCGAAAGCGATAGATTTTGGCTTTATAATTATAATAACTAATAATAACATAAGATGTATGTTTCATTATAATTCGTTATTCCGATTGGCTAACTGCACATCTCATGTTACATTACACAACGACAATCATTATTCATGATGACACGGGGTCCCACAATAAAGTGCAAAGGTTAATTTAATAAAAACTTGATAAAAATCGTGTTTTCATGATTCTAGCTAAAACATGTAATTATAAATATTGAATGCTTCTTTTTGTAACTTCATAGGGTTGTAAAAGCGTTGACCGTGCGTACATTTTCAGAATGAAGCGCTTCCGCTTTTCATAAAAAATGTATTTCGGTCATCGCTTTACACCTCAATGAAGTAACAAAAAAAGCATTCAATTCTTAAATAAACCAGAAATGAAATTTTAAATTTCATTGAAAAGTGTCTTTGACTGCTTAATTATATTTTTAAAACTGATGATATAGTGGTTATATATTGATAAAAACATTTTAAGTACGTTTGAGTCTTATGCAATATTTGTTTTTATATATTTGAAAACTGACTGCTACCGACTGGTTGCTTGAGCCTGGTCTCACAAACTCCGCATTTTCATTACAGCCGATTACATTGAGTGTGTAGACAAAGGTAATATCTTTGGATCGCTTGTTTGTAGCTGAACTATGAAGTAACTAGGTAAGGTATACCACCCTCCTGTAGAAGGAGCCTAGTCCTACAGACAGATTAATTGGTTATTTGTCGAACTAGTCTACTCTTAAAGGAGGGTAGTTTACCTAACCTAATAATAAAAGCAAGCTAACCAAGATAGGCTACCTTTGCCTACACACTCAGTGCAATCGGCTGTAACTTTTTTACATTACAGGTTGCAACACCTTGCCAAATCATTAGGTTTCAATAACGTTTGGAAAATTTAGTTAATGTGCTTTCCCGTAGGGTTTTATGCAGAACAATTACCGGAAATCTATTATGGAAACTTGCAAAAACAATATCAAAATCGAAATCTAAGTGAACAATGAAGTTATTCACATTACAAAAGGTGGAGACATTGAAGGCCAAATATTTATTTTTTTATTCTTGCCTGTCTTATTATAATCAGACGGTAATTTTAGAGTTTACAAAGAAATTTAATATTAAGACAAACATTAATGTCGAGTTTCATTGGTGAAATTAACATTACAATACAAATAAAGGATTCTCAAATGATCATGACTTTTGCTTGTAGTAAAATGATCAATGAATCAATGAATGAATCAATCAATCAATCAATCAATTGATCAATCAATAAAATTGAGAATGGAAATAAAAAATGTGTCAAAGAAACAACAGTCAGCCTAACCAAAGAGCACAGCCGAAGGCCACTAATGAGTCTTCAACACAACGAGAAAAATCCGGGCTTCAGCTGGTCTCTAAAAAAATATATACTAGTTATGTGAAAATGGACGTCACAATTAACTTAGACAAAAAAACATAAAAAAAAAACTAACAAAGATCAGAGTCTTCAAAAATACGGCGGGGCTAAACATGCTTTGTTAGATCTCAACCTTCCCGCTATACAATTATATCTAGCTCATGTAGAATAAACAAACACACAACAATATGCACAGAGAAACTCAGTTTAAAAGAAATCCGAGTCCGATGACAAAATAGTAAACAAAAGAAACTACACAAAACGAATATGATTCATAAATTAACAAAGAACTACTAGCAGTAACTGACATGCCAGCTCCAGACCCCAATCAAAAATATCGAAAGAATATATAGATATAAGAAGATGTGCATGGTATGAGCGCCAATGAGACAACTCTCCATCCAAGTCACAGTGTGTAGAAGGAAACTATTATTGGTTAAAGTACCCTCTTCAACACGAATCCTTCGCTCACACCGAATAGCAAGTTATAAGGATCCTCCAAAATGACTAGTGTAAAACCATTCAAACGGGAAAACCAAAGGTCTAAACTTAGCCTAGTAGTTTCAGTGGAAAATATTTTGTAAAAATGTACAAATTTATGAAATTGTTAAAATTGACTATATAGGGCAATTACTCCTTAAGGGGTCAATTGACCATTTTCGTCATGTTGACTTATTTGTAGGTCTTACTTTGCTGTACATTATTGAAGTTTACAGTTTATCTCTATCTATAATAATATTCAAGAAAATAACCAAAAGCTGCAAAATTTTCTTAAAATTACCAATTCAGGGGCAGCAACATAACAACAGGTTGTCTGATTCATCTGAAAATTTCAGGGCAGATAGATCATGACCTAATAAACAATTTAACCCATGTCAGATTTGCTCTTAATGCTTTGATTTCTGAGATATAAGCCAAAATCTTCATTTTACTCTTGTGTTCTTTCTTTATCCATGGCGACCATCTTGGTTAGTTGGCAAGGTCACCGGACACATTTGTTATACTAGATATCCCAATGATGATGGTGGCTAAGTTTGGTTGAATTTGGCTCAGTAGTTTCAGAGGAGAAGATTTTTGTAAAAGTTACGACGACGGACGACGGACGCCAAGATATAAGAAAAGCTCACTTGACACTTCTGGCCAGGTGAGCTAAAAAACGAGAAGCGAGAACGAAATTAACAAACGACAACTACTGGTTTTTGTGTGATTTTTTTATTACTAGACCAAATATTTCATGATTTTTTTTTTTATCTAGGACTGTATTTTTGATTAACAATTGATAACCAAGTTTAATAAAATCATATGTGTGTATAGCAAACATATTAACTTTGGCTTGAAAGACGTCTATTTAATTGTTTTCGACTCGCTCTGCTCTGTCGGAAAAATTGACAAGAATAAAATCCTAAGATTGAACGCGTTCGTTCAACAATCTTATTAAAATTAATATATATATTAATTTTCTCATACACATAAGTATTACGAAATCAGAGATATACATTTTGATTAGATTAGTTCGTCTAATTTACAAATGTAGTGTTATCTGTAGTAAATTTACTGACTTCTTCAATAAAGGATTTGAATAAGAATGTGTCCATACCACATAAATGCCCCACTCGCACTATCATTTTCCATGTCTAGTGGACCGTGGAATTGAGGATTATATGGTTGCCTATATATAATTGCTTACATCCACTACATTTGAACATTGTTGGATAGTTGACTCATTTGCATTAATACCAAATTTCCTTATTAAAAGTTGAGGGGTGTGTGTGTTTCTTTGGAACATTTCAATGTTTTCTCCCAGGTCACCCAGTTTGAATAGAATATTTTGACATTTTGCTGTGCTCTTGGATTTGAGTTAAGAGCAAACCAAAGCTCACGGCCTGTTGGTGGGTAGTTGATGACTATATGGTAAGCTCTGGATGTCTTTTTTAGTATTGCATACGGTGATTTGGTGATGTCTTCATGCCATGCATTGTACCATTACTTTATATAGACAGCTTATCAGTCAACCTGATATATCAAGTAGCTCTCCTCGCCTTTTGTATAGTCAGACGAAAAACAAGATATAACTGACTTAGCTTGGTATATACATGTTTATTTAATATGGTATGATTGTCAATGAGACAACTCTCCACAAGAGACCAACATAACACAGAAATTATCAACAATAGGTCATCGTACGGCCTTCAACAATGAGCAAAGCCCATACAGCATAGTCAGATATAAAAGGCCCCAAAATGACAATGTAAAACAATTCAAACAAGAAAACTAACTTATTTATGCACAAAAATTGAACGAAAAACAAAAATGTAACACATAAACAAACGACAACCACTGAATTACAGGCTTTACTTGGAACAGGCACATACATTTTGAATGTGGCGGGGTTAAACATGTTAGCGGGATCCCAAATTCAAGTCAAATTGATATTTTAAAACAACATAAAAGTTAAAAAGTTTTAAAAAAAATATTTTGATAAATGTTGAAAATATTATTGTGTTTGTGAGTGGAAAACTACTTAAAATTGTAGAAATATTCAAAAGTAGCTCTCCCGTTTTTGTTCTGCGGCTACGTTAACGGAACATCAATCAAGTAATCGATCTTCATGACTATGGCTTCAATATTTAATGGTATAAAATATCATATTCTGCTTGTCGTAGACTCAAAAAGACTTCAAGTTGGAATAGATCTACGAAGACTAAAGAACGTTCATGTGTGGTTTAGCAATTGTACATGCCCACGAAACCGACGTCCAGATATTGTTCGAAAGATGTTTTGAGAAGTTCCGATGCGACCGGACAAGTAAAATTAAACTGTTACAGTATATTACAAAACACAAAACTGGCTATCTTTGCTGTAAATACAAGTTAAAAACCTGACATGGTTTACATTAAAGCTAAAAATCCCAATCCCACGGCATCAAATAATTTAAAAAAAAACATATGACTTTTAACATTGGAGGTCTAAACTAGCATTGAGCCGTGTTTAGGTCCGAAATAGAAAATAAAGAGATGTGGAGTAAATGTACACGGGACAAAATCGCACACAATATAATTATAGAAAAAATACAAATTATTAATGAACAGGGCTTTTATGCCTGTTCTTCATCTTGAAAGGAGCTGGAGGGTCTTCAACGAGGAGCTAGACCATTGATCTTCATTATACAAAAGTAACATAGGTTAGTGCATCGGACTATACAAAAACATAAGTTCCTGGTTCGATCACCGTTCCGGTGAGAAAATTTCCAATCCACTATTAATAAATATGTTTAAATTAACAATAGCCACACACTTGACTTTGTGGATTACATTATTTTTTCATCATCCTACATACAGTGGAGATCACTTCTAACCTCTCATTAGAACTGTCAGAATATTCTGTCATAGAACTGTTCTAACCTGTCCTAGAACAGTTCTACCTAGAACAGTTCTACCCTAGACTGTTCTAAGTAGAACTGTCAGAATCAGTTCTAGGTAGAACTGACTAAAGCAGTTCTAGGTAGAACTGTCAGGATCAGTTCTAGGGTAGAACTGTCTAAATCAGTTCTAGGGTAGAACTGTCTAAATCAGTTCTAGGTAGAACTGTCCAAATCACTTCTAACCGTATTTGGATGAATTATGGGATATTAATGAAAAAAGTGTTGTACAACGTAAAAAAACTATATATATACATTTGCACCATCTCGTCAATTTAGCCAGATTTTTCAATAACGATTATAAATGATATCTGGGAGTCTGCAACTCAGAAAAATATACTGGATCTGAACATGAATGAAACATTTGCCCCTGGAAGTTCGGCTACAAACAAAATCATGCATGTTGCTTTGCCTTCTTCAAATTATATTAACAGTATACTATTCCAAGAAGAGAAATTCCCATACATGTACTTTTTATTTTATTTTCAAAATAAAGTATATGAATCAGTCATGTGAGTGTTGGATGATGCCATTAAATAGTTTTGTTTAAAAAAAAAAACCATCACAAACTACTGACTTAAACATGTTCAAAAGTCACCCTAGCATGTTTAATGACGGTTCATTATTATGGATACAGAGAGGAAATAATGGCACGCTAAATTCTAAGATATGGTATAAATACACCTTGTCGCTATTTGTCTGCCATTACTGGATATCACACAGGTTCCCGTAAAATTTTGACGTCATAAAACAAAATATCTGACGCCACAATGGAAAAGTCATTGTTGTATGCTTCAAAAGTTCAAGAGGCCGCGTCAGCCAGGATTAGCGATAAGGTGTATTGTGTTTCAAAGTTGGTGTCATTTTTATCATACGATCCGTCCTCACATAGAAATAATATTGGTTTACCATGTTTACAATGAGGCCATATACATGTATATTTAAAATTGAGAATGGGGAATGTGTCAAAGAAACAACAACCCTACCAAATAAAAAACAACAGCAAAGGGTCACCAACAGGTCTTCAATGTAGCGAGAAATTCCCGCACCCGGAGGCGTTCTTCAGCTGGCCCCTAAACAAATATATACTAGTCCAGTGATAATGAATTATTAAGTGTAAATAAGTTCAGTTTTGGTTGATGCGGTCAAATGATTTTGTTAAAACAACTCTCACTCAGTCTGATATATCGAAACCACTGAAATTTGTTTACAATTCAATATTTTGAATAAAAAGAGGACTTGTTGATATTCTAAATTGATGTGGAAATTTTTTTGTAGCCTATATGTTCCAATATTCATTGATATTGCTGTCATTGGAATTATACAATCCATCGTAATATGTATTACATGTACTATAAGTGATTTAGTATGCGGCTATATATATATTAAGATTTACATAACAAAGTGTAATTATGGTCATCTTGGTTGATGCTGTCACATATGGTCAGTTTTGGTTGATGCTGTCAAATATTGTCAGTTTTGGTTGATGCGGACAAATAATTTTGTTATATTCATGAGTCAGTCTGAGATATCAAAACTACTGAAATTAGTTTACGATTCAAAATTTTGATGAAAAAGAGGACATGCTGGCACTATAAACTGATGTGAGCATAATTATATTTTCCAATATTGCTTTCATTTATATTAAACAATCCATCCTGATATAAAAATATACGTGATTTACTTTACGGCTATTAAGATTGACATCATATACATAATAAAGTGCAAATATGGTCAGTTTTGGTTGATGCGGACAAATTATTTTGTTATACCAGTCAGTCTGAGGTATGAAAACTACTGATATTTGTTTATGATGCAATATTTTGAATAAAAAGAGGACATGCTGGCATTCTGAATTGATGCAAATGAAATTAGGTAGCATTGTGTTCCAATATTTCTATCATTTGTATTTTCATTATTTTACAATCCATCCTTACATAAAAATATTACAAATTAACTATGCGACTATAAGAGTTACATAAAAAAGAGCAAATATGGTCAGTTTTGGTTGATGCGGTCAAATATGGTCAGTTTTGGTTGATGCGGTCAAATATGGTCAGTTTTGGTTGATGCGGTCAAATATGGTCAGTTTTGGTTGATGCTGTCAAGTATGGTCAGTTTTAATTGATGCAGAAAAATAATTTTGTTACATGATTACATGTTACTGTCAGTCTGAGGTATGAAAACTACTGATATTTGTTTCTGATGCGATATTTTGAATAAAAAAAAGGAAATGCTGGCACTCTCAATTGATGCGAGAAAAAAATTGTGGTCACCAATTTCCAATATTGTAATTATTTATATACTACAGTCCCTCTTGACCTAAAATTATAACTGAACTACTGTGCAGCTATTTAGATTTACATAAAAAAAAAGAAGCACATATGGTAAGTTTTGGTTGAAACTGTCAAAAGATTTTATTATACGACTCAGTCTGAAGTATGAAAACTACTGATATTTGTTTACGATTCAATATTTTGAATAAAAAGAGGACATGCTCATTGGTAGATCAAGGGGGGGGGGGGGGTTCAGGAGTTGGAACCCCCTTTTTTTGACGATCAATGCATTTGAATGGGAACATCTAGTTGGAACCCCCCCCCCTCCCTTTTTGAAATAGCTGGATCTGCCCCTGCATGCTGGCACTATAAATTGATGCGAACAAAATTGTTTTCCAATATTGCTGTAACTTGTATAGTACAGTCCCTCTTGACCTAAAATTAAAACTGAAGTACTGTGCAGCTATATAGATTTGCAGAAAGAAAGAGCAAATAATGTCAGTTTAGATTGATGTGGTCAAAAGATTTTTGTTAAACAGGTCCGTCCGAGGTATGAAAACTACTCGTAAACAAATATTTCATTTGGTTAATGAGGTCAGATAATTTTTTATGTGATAACGAGCCATCCTGACTCCCAGAATAACAAATGTACAAAAAATGAAAGAAAAACAAATATTTTATGTTACACATCAACAAAAGAAAATCACTGAATTACGGGCTCCTGACTTGGAACAGGCACATACATGCAGAATATGGCGGGGTTAAACATGTTCTCTTGCCGATTATAAATCTGAAATAAAACCGGCAAAATAGCAAAACTCTATATAATATTAATCGCTATTTTGCCGAAGCCTTTATATTAAAACAAATATTTCTTAAAACTTATAAATCAATTCTAGCCGTAGAATTTATAAATCAATTTTAGCCGTAGAATTTATAAATTAATTCTAGCCGTAGAATTTGAAATCAATTCTAACCGTAGAACTGTTCAAGATTTGGTCAGTTCTAGCTAGAACTGTCTAAAACTGTTCTAGGGTAGAACTGTCAGGATCAGTTCTAGCTAGAACTGTCCAAAGATTTGTTCAGTTCTAGCTAGAACTGTCTAAAACTGTTCTAGGGTAGAACTGTCAGGATCAGTTCTAGCTAGAACTGTCCATCCAGTTCTAGGTAGAACTGACCAAATCAGTTCTAGCTAGAACAGTTCTAACCTAGAACTGACTAAAAGGTGTCAAGCTGACAGTTCTACATGTTCTAGAACAGTTCTCCTGACAGATTCTGACAGAATTTATGAGAGGTTAGAACTGATCTCCACTGTATGTCTTTTGATATTGTTCATACATGTTAATACTAAAAGTCTTACACTGTATCTATATATTTTGCTCCGAGACCAGAACATAATAAAATAGATAAATTAAAACTTGCGCTTTAGATTAAGAAAGGGTGTGAAAGATTTTGTATCATTTTTTCCAGTTCTTCTGGAGTCCTTGAGCCCTTCCCTCGCCAACAATATATAGTTTGCTTTATTTTTAAAGAGGCTAGTTACGCTACAATATTGTCATCTTAGATTAACCTCTCCAAACTTAAAAGTAAAGATCACGCACCCTTATTGTTTAGATTGATAAAGACTTTTGCATCCGTCGACATTATCTTCGATTAAAGTAGTATTGATCTGACACCCGCTGTGCATGTATACTTTAACGACCTTTAAATGAATGACAAATGACAACATTGTCATTTTTTGAATGACAATTAAACTGTGTTGGAAAGATAACATAAATACACTTTCGTTTTTCGTTTTTTGTTTTTGTGAAATCAAAAATGAAAAATGAAAATACTTTTGTTTTTCGTTTTTTGTTTGTGAAATCAAAAACGAAAAACGAAAACACTTTTGTTTTTCATTTTGGTTTTTATGAAATCAAAAACGAAAAATGAAAACACTTTCGTTTTTCGTTTTGGTTTTTAAGAAATCAAAAACGAAAAATGAAAACACTTTTGTTTTTCATTTGGTTTTTATGAAATCAAAAACGAAAATTGAAAACACTTTCGTTTTTTGTTTTTTGTTTTTGATATTTCAAAACGAAAAACGAATGGACGCAGATATACACGGACCCTATAGCTTTCCATTTCAGTTCATTTTTTTGAGAAATATCGTCTCTGATAACCCGCTTTTTGTTAATTTAGATTTCGTAACTACGGTTTCGATAAATTGTCTATGTCATTCAAGCGTACTGACGACCCGAACAATCATCAACGAACCGCAACTCTGTTGTCACAGTTGATGCTGGAGTATTTACATTATTAAACCTCAACATAAATTTATCTTATTGACAATATCCGTTGAAATCGTTTGACCTTTGTAGTAACCGACGGTAGTAAAACAAGTTATGCGTGTTTTACGCTTTCTTCAAGTTTCAACTGTATGTAGAATGACGAATTTTTCCGAAAAAAAAGACTGACAAAACATGTGCAGTTCCACCTTCATAAATAATTTGTAATACCAATCTCTATGCAAATTTGGTCGCTTAAACTTTGAAAAAAAAGTCTTATGGTGTATATGTTGGTTATCTGAGTTCTATATATATGTCAGGGGCGGATCCAGCCATTTTAAAAAAGGGGAGGGGTTCCAACTATATACTCCCATTTAAATGCATTGATTGTCAACAAAAAATGGGGTTCCACCCCCCCCTCCTGGATCCGCCAATGTATGTTATGAGTTGTCCTTGGTCCTTGGTCCTGTTAATCAACCATTTCTTTTCCTCCAGCCCCAGGTAATTTATGACTATGTCAGACTATTTATTTTGTGTATAGCTAGATCTAGCTATATAAATCACTGATCTTTTGCTAAATAAATCCCTAAATCTATTAAATGTGGATTTGTAAAGTTATGCTAATAGTATGCATTAAATATTATATAAAAGAAAACAAGCAGTTCTGACATACAGTGGAGATCACTTCTAACCTCTCATTAGAACTGTCAGAATATTCTGTCATAGAACTGTTCTAACCTGTCCTAGAACAGTTCTACCTAGAACAGTTCTACCCTAGAACTGTTCTAAGTAGAACTGTTCTAAGTAGAACTGTCAGAATCAGTTCTAGGTAGAACTGACTAAATCAGTTCTAGGTAGAACTGTCAGGATCAGTTCTAGGGTAGAACTGTCTAAATCAGTTCTAGGTAGAACTGTCCAAATCACTTCTAACCGTAGAACTGTCAGCAGAACTGACTAAATCAGTCAGGACTGTAGAACAGTTCTAAATGACGTCACTGCAATAAGGGCACTTTAGAATTTAGAAGAAATAAATCACTTCCAATTACTTTGCTATATATTAAAAAGCAGATTTTCTATATTTTTTACTGATTAAACGACTTTTATCACGTTACATGTAAAAATATCGAAGTGAATAGATGGTTACCCAACTCATCGGAGAAATATTTTTATAAGATTGCATACGGAAACATCATTGTTTACGTTTCTTCGTTGACTTCCCCGTTTTTAACAGTCTCTTCCTAAATACAAAATCTGCATTTAATTAATTGAATTTTAATCGTAATTTACCTTGTTTGCCTTGGATTAACATTCATTTAAGATTCTGTTTTGACAAATGTTTAAACGAAAATTGTACAGTGGATGAATTATGGGATATTAATGAAAAAAGTGTTGTACAACGTAAAAAAACTATATATATACATTTGCACCATCTCGTCAATTTAGCCAGATTTTTCCATAACGATTATAAATGATATCTGGGAGTCTGCAACTCGGAAAAATATACTGGATCTGAACATGAATGAAACATTTGCCCCTGGAAGTTCGGCTACAAACAAAATCATGCATGTTTCTTTGCCTTCTTCAAATTATATTAACAGTATACTATTCCAAGAAGAGAACTTCCCATACATGTACTTTTTTTTTTATTTTTAAAATAAAGTATATGAATCAGTCATGTGAGTGTTGGATGATGCCATTAAATAGTTTTGTTTTAAAAAAAAAACATCATAAACTACTGACTTAAACATGTTCAAAAGTCACCCTAGCATGTTTAATGACGGTTCATTATTATGGATACAGAGAGGAAATAATGGCACGCTAAATTCTTAGATATGGTATAAATACACCTTGTCGCTATTTGTCTGCCATTACTGGATATCACGCAGGTTCCCGTAAAATTTTGACGTCATAAAACAAAATATCTGACGCCAAAATGGAAAAGTCATTGTTGTATGCTTCAAAAGTTCAAGAGGCCGCGTCAGCCAGGATTAGCGATAAGGTGTATTGTGTTTCAAAGTTGGTGTCATTTTTATCATACGATCCGTCCTCACATAGAAATAATATTGGTTTACCATGTTTACAATGAGGCCATATACATGTATATTTAAAATTGAGAATGGGGAATGTGTCAAAGAAACAACAACCCTACCAAATAAAAAACAACAGCAGAGGGTCACCAACAGGTCTTCAATGTAGCGAGAAATTCCCGCACCGGAGGCGTTCTTCAGCTGGCCCCTAAACAAATATATACTAGTCCAGTGATAATGAATTATTAAGTGTAAATAAGTTCAGTTTTGGTTGATGCGGTCAAATAATTTTGTTAAAACAACTCTCACTCAGTCTGATATATCGAAACCACTGAAATTTGTTTACAATTCAATATTTTGAATAAAAAGAGGACTTGTTGATATTCTAAATTGATGTGGAAATTTTTTTGTAGCCTATATGTTCCAATATTCATTGATATTGCTGTCATTGGAATTATACAATCCATCGTAATATGTATTACATGTACTATAAGTGATTTAGTATGCGGCTATATATATATTAAGATTTACATAACAAAGTGTAATTATGGTCATCTTGGTTGATGCTGTCACATATGGTCAGTTTTGGTTGATGCTGTCAAATATTGTCAGTTTTGGTTGATGCGGACAAATAATTTTGTTATATTCATGAGTCAGTCTGAGATATCAAAACTACTGAAATTAGTTTACGATTCAAAATTTTGATGAAAAAGAGGACATGCTGGCACTATAAACTGATGTGAGCATAATTATATTTTCCAATATTGCTTTCATTTATATTAAACAATCCATCCTGATATAAAAATATACGTGATTTACTTTGCGGCTATTAAGATTGACATCATATACATAATAAAGTGCAAATATAGTCAGTTTTGGTTGATGCGGACAAATTCTTTTGTTATACCAGTCAGTCTGAGGTATGAAAACTACTGATATTTGTTTATGATGCAATATTTTGAATAAAAAGAGGACATGCTGGCATTCTAAATTGATGCAAATGAAATTAGGTAGCATTGTGTTCCAATATTTCTATCATTTGTATTTTCATTATTTTACAATCCATCCTTACATAAAAATATTACAAATTAACTATGCGACTATAAGAGTTACATAAAAAAGAGCAAATATGGTCAGTTTTGGTTGATGCGGTCAAATATGGTCAGTTTTGGTTGATGCGGTCAAATATGGTCAGTTTTGGTTGATTCGGTCAAATATGGTCAGTTTTGGTTGATGCTGTCAAGTATGGTCAGTTTTAATTGATTCAGAAAAATAATTTTGTTACATGATTACATGTTACAGTCAGTCTGAGGTATGAAAACTACTGATATTTGTTTCTGATGCGATATTTTGAATAAAAAATAGGAAATGCTGGCACTCTCAATTGATGCGAGAAAAAAAATTGTGGTCACCAATTTCCAATATTGTAATTATTTATATACTACAGTCCCTCTTGACCTAAAATTATAACTGAACTACTGTGCAGCTATTTAGATTTACATAAAAAAAAAAAAGCAAATATGGTAAGTTTTGGTTGAAACTGTCACAAGATTTTATTATACGACTCAGTCTGAAGTATGAAAACTACTGATATTTGTTTACGATTCAATATTTTGAATAAAAAGAGGACATGCTCATTGGCAGATCAAGTGGGGGGGGGGGGGGTTTCAGGAGTTGGAACCCCCTTTTTTTGACGATCAATGCATTTGAATGGGAACATCTAGTTGGAACCAACCCCCCCCCCCCCCCCCCCCCTTCCCTTTTTGAAATGGCTGGATCTGCCCCTGCATGCTGGCACTATAAATTGATGCGAACAAAATTGTTTTCCAATATTGCTGTAACTTGTATAGTACAGTCCCTCTTGACCTAAAATTAAAACTGAAGTACTGTGCAGCTATATAGATTTGCAGAAAGAAAGAGCAAATAATGTCAGTTTAGATTGATGTGGTCAAAAGATTTTTGTTAAACAGGTCCGTCCGAAGTATGAAAACTACTCGTAAACAAATATTACATTTGGTTAATGAGGTCAGATAATTGTGTTATGTGATAACGAGCCATCCTGACTCCCAGAATAACAAATGTACAAAAAATGAAAGAAAAACAAATATTTTATGTTACACATCAACAAAAGAAAATCACTGAATTACGGGCTCCTGACTTGGAACAGGCACATACATGCAGAATATGGCGGGGTTAAACATGTTCTCTTGCCGATTATAAATCTGAAATAAAACCGGCAAAATAGCAAAACTCTATATAATATTAATCGCTATTTTGCCGAAGCCTTTATATTAAGACAAATATTTCTTAAAACTTATAAATCAATTCTAGCCGTAGAATTTATAAATCAATTTTAGCCGTAGAATTTATAAATTAATTCTAGCCGTAGAATTTGAAATCAATTCTAACCGTAGAACTGTTCAAGATTTGGTCAGTTCTAGCTAGAACTGTCTAAAACTGTTCTAGGATAGAACTGTCAGGATCAGTTCTAGCTAGAACTGTCCAAAGATTTGGTCAGTTCTAGCTAGAACTGTCTAAAACTGTTCTAGGGTAGAACTGTCAGTATCAGTTCTAGCTAGAACTGTCCAAAGATTTGGTCAGTTCTAGCTAGAACTGTCTAAAACTGTTCTAGGGTAGAACTGTCAGGATCAGTTCTAGCTAGAACTGTCCAAATCAGTTCTAGGTAGAACTGACCAAATCAGTTCTAGCTAGAACAGTTCTAACCTAGAACTGATTAAAAGGTGTCAGGCTGACAGTTCTACACACTGTTCTAGAACAGTTCTCCTGACAGATTCTGACAGAATTTATGAGAGGTTAGAACTGATCTCCCCTGTATTCAGTTGCAAAAAATGTTCGAAAGTCAGTAAGACAAATTCAATCAGAAGTCTTGAAAAGTATAGAGAACCAACTTAATTTTAAATGGAAGATAATTTCTATTCAGGGTGGGGCAACTTCAAAGTTTTCTATCATCTGTTGCTACACAGACATATTTTTTTCTGGGGTTTGCTCACTTGCTGTGTGAAAAATTATTTTCACCTTTTCCCTTCATTTTGTGTTTTTCAAATTCTTACTAGGCAAGGATATTCATTTCTAAAATTGATGTCCCAGTCATACAATTACATTTCACCTATCATGTATTTTGTGTTTATATCAAACATCACATTTCATTTTGTGACCAAAATAAATATTTTGTGTTAGTGTTTTAAAGTTTTAAAGGAACAGTGGCTTGCTTTAATTTGGTTCATGTCCGTCGACATATCTGTTTTTTTTATACATAATGCTGTTAAATTTCTCAATTGATTTGTTTTATGCCCAAGCCATATTTAGCTCATTATTCAATATGAATTTTCTCATTGTCAAAGGAGGTACTTGCCTATAGTGTAATTGCTTAATTATATAGTTATTTCATTAGAACTTACAATTGGTGGATAGTTGTTTCAATGGCGATCATACTACATCTCCTTATATGATATAAAAACAGACAAATTGCATTAAAGTCTTTGTGTGACCATGTATTGCTTACATGTTTTTTGTTGACCCCTCTTTAAAAAATCTGGATAAACTATTATTAAGAAATTATATAACTAACACTAACCAAATTAGATTTTACATATATATATATATATCAATTTTCAACTATATATTATTGAAAAATGCAGTCTGCACTGTTAGCCGCTAGTCCGATGCCCCAGACTAGTAAATATTGATTCGGACTAGTAGAAATTCCTCATAAATGTGTATGTTTCAGTTACAAATGTTTAATAATGCAAGTTCTTATTATTGCGATATTTACCTAGTCACATTATTCGCATTCAATTATTTCTGAATTTACAGTACTGTACATGTATAAAGTTTGAGTGGTTTACAATAGGCAATATGTGCAATGGAACTTTACAGAAGAAAATAAATAAGCGAAGACAATGATAGAAGTCTGATCTGTGTCTTATTTTGATAATGGAAATGGCAATACTTTATGATAAATACATGTACAAATGTATCTGTATATTTAACACGACTGAAAGTATATTTTCTGTCCAAATAAAGACTGATGGAAAAAACTTGTACACGTTCAACTTTTACTGGGATTCATGTTTAATACCAAATTGTTGCTTTTATACATGTTTAACTTCTTTAAATATTTCTTTATGAGTCCTTGTGCATGTTTTGTGTGTTTTACACCAATCAAGTTTGCTATTGATATATCTTTTTCTTTTTTTTTCTGCATTGTCTACAGACATGACAGAGTTTGAACTTCGTCAATTGCTGGTATTCATTGATATCTACAGGTCATGCATGTATACTTAAGCTAGTCACTCATGTTGACCGACACTCTTTACCTTATAGTAGATTCTTTTAAATATATTGCAAGAATATTAATATAAAAATCTTAAATTTAGCTGGTGATTAATGTACATAAAACTTTCCGTAACATTAGAATTAAAAGTACAAGGTACCACCTTCTATTGAACAACCTGCATCTCAAACTTTGAACCTGTATTCACCACTGTATGTTCTTTGTCATTATTACATAATTTATTAAGGATTTCTCAAGGTTGAATTTTTTTCTGGTTTCTTTTTATTGAATTTTGTACTGCAACACCCTCATAGTTAAAGGCAGTACAATTTACAAGACGAGCATTTCAGATACATTGTAAATGACTATGATGTATGAAATTTGCTCATAGTTGTAGGCCTTACACTGACCTTTACTGGGTTTAGTTTTAAACTTTAACGTCATTTAGTTGCTTGCCCATGTTGGGGAGAGTTGTCTCATTTGCAATGAAACCACATTTTCTTATTTTGTATGTACCCATACATGTATATGATATCTAATGCCCTTTCTTAATCTGATATATGTTAAGGTCACAGAAAAACTCAACTATTGTCTCATTGGCAATCATACCACATCTTTTTTTTTTTATATTTACTATGTCACCTTTTATGTGCCAGTCTCTCAACATGCTCAAGCTAAAGCTTCTGTTGTTCTTTTTTGGTTGCTGTCGTCATTATTTGTTAATTTGTGTATTAAAGGTAGCATAACTCATGTACAAATGTAAGTGTATATATAAATGCAAATGATAGAGCTTTACTCATTGTTGAAAGCTGCACAGTAACCTATAAATAATTGTGATGAACATCATGAAAAAGAAATTTCATAAAACTCTGAAATCAAACTGGCCTAATTACTCATGAAATTGTAATGTAAGTACAGTGCATAAAGAGAAATATTTAATCAAATTAATGTTTTGATACACACGATTGACAAAAAATTAATGGATGACGTTACTGTTCAAATGTTGATACTGCTGTTCTTATGAACATAATGTAAATTTATAGATATCTATAACATTTAGCCCTTTTACATTTGTATGTTGGTCTTCTGTTCGTAATAAATTGCACATGTAATTTTTCCACTATACAGGTACAACATTGTACAACATACATGTATATGTGCACAAATTCTTTTTAATCAAATTGTAATTGTTTAGATTAATCTCTGTCTGAAATGTCTGTGTTCATGTTGAAAATTAGAACTGTTCACCTTTGATCATCCTTTACCATGTTTACCGCTGTGGAACAATCTCTACAAGATATTGAATTACTTTATGATTACGTGAGGTTTTTTTCTTTATACATGTTTCCATCCGTTAATTTTACAATTTAACAGTCACTTTCTGCATTCTATTTAAATGGAGGGTTTTCTTTCTGTCCAGGAAAAACAGGCAAGAAAAGGTGGGTGTTAAAAACTGGGTCCTCCTTTCACCTTTAAGCTGAGTCTTACTATTTTTAATCATTTTTAACATGCTGTTTGACATCACCAAGATCACACTGTGGAATGTCTGGTTGGAAAGTTATCTTTATTCCATTTCAAAAAGTTATGTTGCCCTGAACACATTGTTGTCCATGTTTTCTGTTCATACATCCTGTAGTCACGTATTGCAATGTTCATGTAAGGCTTATCTTTTGCACTTTTGTTCTCATCATTCTCATCTTGAACCTGTAATAAAAAAAGTAACAATTGACAATTGTGTACACAAAAAAAAAACATCCAGTAAGTAGTATAACTGTATTACTGATAAAAAAACATTTTTCATATATATATAAACATGAAGGACTTATATTGTAATCCAAACTTACATGCAAAGATTCTGTGAAAAAAAGATTTGTTAAAAACTTAACAATATCCACCTAACATTTTTGTCAAATAGTCACTAACTATCAATATAACAAGTTTTTGTAAAATAAAAATAACTCCGCCACATTATGTATGTATGTAAATATATGTGCCTGTCTCGTTTGAATTGTTTTACATTGTAATTTCGGTGTCTTTTATATCTGACTATGCGGTATGGTCTTTGCTCATTGTACCGTGACCTATAGTTGTTAATTTGTGTGTTATTTTGTTCTCTTGTGGAGAGTTGTCTCATTTGCATTCATACCACATCTTCTTTTTTATATTACTTAATTTAATTTAATTCAAACCAAAACGAATTTAAATTATATGCTTGTTTCCAGCCTCCAATTGGAAACAAAAAGGTTCAGGTAGGTAATTCGCCTTTTCCCAAATCTATATATAGGACTGGGTAAATGGTAATCTCATTGTTTGTACACCAAAATGAAAATAATGCCACATCATTGGATGAATTTCAAATATTTAGTATGTGTTAATGCAATTACAACTTTTTGGTGAACGCTTTTGAAAATATTACCCAGAATGCATAAGATTCCGAAACGACAAATCTATTTTATGTCTTATTTTTTTAAATGATTATACAGGTACATTTCAAAAACAGTGAATGTTCTAACTTCCAAGCCTACACCAAATTAGCATTAAACACCATATACACATGTAGCAACCCAGTGTTCACGTTCAGCATTGTTCAGCAGGGACTTTCAGTGTCATGTGATGCTATACATGTATTTCTTGAATGTGATGCTATCTCAGGGGTGGATCCACAAATTTTCATAATTTGGGGCCCACTGCACTGACTACCTAAGAAGGGTCCTGCTCCAGTCATGCTTCAGTGATTATCTATATAAACAAATAAATTTCCTCCAGAAAAGGTGGGCCCAGATCTAGAATAATTATAATATTAATTTTCCTTTTTAGGCCACACCAATTCATGATTTAGTTTCTACGGATTTTTGGACTCGAAAAATTGGGGCGAGCGAGCGATTTGAAAATTTTAATAAAAAAATATTCAATTTGCAATGTTTTTAGGTGAAGCATGAACAATAAAGGCGAACGATGATAATTTTTTTTGTAAACATTAAATATTAGATTTTGACAATCTGATATTTAATGTTTACAAAAAAAATTTAAAACTTGATTTATCACTTGTACTCTAACATTTTTTGTTAGTTTATGAAGTGTTTTTTCCCTGTACACCAAGAAATAATTGAATAATTAGATGTGGTACATGTATGTGTGCCAAAGAGACAAATCTCCATCCAAATTATAATCAGGTTGGGAACCACCCCACAATGTTATAGAATATCCCTTTTATGAGGGTCATATAAGTTATAATATATTTTTTTGTGAAAAAAAAACACTTTTTAGTACAAAAGGGCTCATATTTTCTGAAAGAACTATATAGCTATCTGGTATTAAATCCACAAATTTTGTAATATTTCTTGACTTTAATTAACCAGGTTAATGTTAACATTTACTTTTATATTATTCAGAAAGTGTGGACCCCTCTTTTAGAAAATATGTTTCAAATATGATGTAGTTTTCCTCTTTTTAAGTAAAAAATTCTAAGCTTTTCTAAGAATTTGTATAGTAGCACTATACAAATCCTTGGTTTATCCTATTTTTCTTTTCTATAAAAGTAAAAAAAAACCTTACTTGAGGGAGGGTTCTTCCCAACCTGATAATAACAAATTCAAGTCATTGTTCAGCCTTTTACACAGGCTAGGGCTATGACCCAGACTAAACAGAAAGCTATAAGGGCATAAGGGACCCCAACATTACTAGCATACACTATTCAAACACTTGGAATATATCGGTTTAATTATTAATAAAATAATTTACACAATATATTTACACAGTGTGGTGGGGTGCTTATAGGTTTTAAATCAATAAATACAGGTAAGACAGTGATTTGAAAACAAGTGTTAATATCTTTTTATAATATTTACAAAATATTATGCTGGAAATGGTCATGATTACATTTCCAGATGCGGGAAGGGGGAATATAAAACAAATATTTTCCTGTTTTGAAAAAAATTGGTGCAGGCAGGTTTGTCAAACAAGGAATTAAATTGGTGTGGCCTTTATAATGTTACATATTTCATAAAAACCGTCACTAGTATAGTAACAGAATAAACCTTAGTCTGGTAGTACAAAATGTTGAACAGAAAGAACTTCTGTAGCTGTCTCATGATATATGATTATGTACACAAAAAATGTACAATGTACACCTACATCTCTTCTTATTCATATACATATTAAAGAACTAAAACATGTACATATGTACAAAGAAGCATACAGAATAAAATAAGGGTATACATATATACATGTATATATAGATTGTATATATAAGATTAACACTTCCAAGATACAGGACAAATAGCCCAGGTTTAAACGTTTTAAAAACTTCTTTTAGGTCTGTCAGATTTCTATTTAGCAAGTACTACATTTGCTTGTTCACAACAGACGAATAAGTATACGTACATGTACTATGCAAAATTTTCTTTAGAAAATAAGAATCTGTCCTGCAGCAGGCTAAGAATAAAACATCAGTCAGCATACAGTTACACTTAAGTCTTTCAAGTCTTTATGTGAATAAAAATCTAGAATTTTTGTTGTTTTAGCATGTTTAGCACGTCAAAAAACTGACCTGCATTCATTATGCAGCTTTGAAATTGAGGAAAGTGTAGTTTGTATATGTACATACATGACATATAGCCGACTTTTAATAGAACATCTGGCAGGGTCTTGCCTACAAACTGTCTGCAAAGTTATAAACTCTGTGATAATAAAGGTGCTCACTGCAGTTCATATTGATAATATTGATGTGGGGTCTTTGTTGAAAATTTAGTTTAGTGTCTTCTTCTTCTACAGATTCAAAATTTTTAGACCAGCAACTTGTTATTATAATTGACAATCCCATGTTCTTATATCACTCGCTCTGAAAACAAATTATATCCATGATTCATGAATTCAAACAGATTGACTGTCAGCTGGCCAACCATGGATAAGACTAAAGCACCTAAGTTTTTTTTTACATCAACAAGTGAAACTGTAGCATAAAAAATTTCCTGGACAGCTCATGGGTATTCTAAAACTTCACCTAAATTGCGCATAAACACTGTTGACCATCAAAGGACTTGCAATTAAGACAGTTCAGGCATAGTATACTATGCAAATCCTTGATTCAGGGATAATTTCTAAAACAGATGGAAAAAAGGGGGAGATGATTCAACTTCAAGGGTAGATTTTTGTCAAAATGAAGATAGTCGGCTACAGAAAACAGCAAAAAGACGACATAATACTTACTCATAGTCAAGTTATGGTGTACAATTCGGCTTGTATGCTGAAATCCTTGTGTACATGGGCCATTCTTCGCCTCTTGCAACAAAAACATTCCGTCCGTTCAAAACATGTGGGTTTCAAGCTTCCTGTTGAATCGGTTTTCCAAATAAGGAAATCAAGCCACGCCTCCGTTGCGAGATCGACAAGTAGGATTTTCATACAATACAAGTTATAGTTTGTAAAATAATATGACATATTATTTTTATTTTCAACAAATTATCATTATTTATCTAATTCTGCATAGTTTATCAACAAAAAGATTAAAATACAAGAGCGATTGACGACCAGAGAAATGAAGCGGACAGCGTCGTCACTATGGAAACGCAACGTTACTCATTAATATTCATGAGCATCACAAGAGTTATTTGCCCCTGAAAAAAATGCCTTAACATACCCGCGTAAGAGTAAACATTGTTTCTTTAGTTCAGCTGGAAGGCGTAATGATGGCATTTGCCTGCAATTTGTTCAAGAGTATTGGTCGTGTGTTGAAAGTCCTGATTTGGTGATGCAATTCGAAGTGAATTCGCTTGTGCACTTTCCCTTCCTTCCTTTGGCCCTTCACTCACAACTTACATCAGCTTTAGAGAAGGTATGGCATTGGTTAAATGTATTGATGATAAGAATAATAAAACATTCGGTGACCTTGCTTTACTCTAGCACACACAGTAGCAGACGTTTTTGACCGCTACCACATTAACAAAAAAATAAAGTTGTCTGCTGAAAAGGAACGCCACGAAAATACTACAGCTTCCACCAAGTGTATCAGATTACTGAAGGGAGAAGGATTCCTGACTGGAAGAAGTTTCTTTCTGTTACCAGCATGCTCTCACTTTTTTTTCCTTCAAAACTATGACACATCCCCAATGATTCCACCTTATAGTGAGCTTTACCTAGCCTGAACGTTTGTTAATCCCAAAATTGACAAAGTTATTTCAGACAATAATGTTAATGACTGTCGTAACTTGTTTAGCACTCGACACGGGCCAATACTCGTATGATAAATAATGCCTTATACTTTGACATGAAGTTTAGAGAAATGGGAAAGAGCAGTAGAACAACCATACGGACCTCTGATACGGGTGTGATTATTCTGTGTTCACTACTACAAACAGATGACACATACAAGCGAGTTGTGGGTACTTATGGTGAACAAAAGCACTTTCTTTTCCCCAACAATTTGTAAACTGTTTCCAGCTGTACATAATCTTACCGGATGCACCACAACTTCGTCTCTATTTGGAGCAGGAAAGCAAACAGTCTACAAGACTTTGATTGACACGCACGATTATGTAAGGTGCAGAGCTTTGGGAGTACTGACAAAGATGAAGCCCTTGTTTGTGCAAGAAATTTAGTTTCATAGATGTTTTTTTCACGTACGCGGTGAAGTGACTTCTGGTTATAGTACCAGATTTTACCCCGGGATATTGGAAGATGCACCGTTTCTTAGCTTTCTATCTTTTAAACTTCTTATAATTTGATGTTGGTCTCTATCACACACTAGCAATGTGTGGGACGTGTTGCTGTCTTTGCACAGACCTTATATGTCCAGCAGAAACCAGTGCTTACCTGTGCACTATTACTTTACTGGATATTTCCTGTGTGCTGCTATTCCTGTGCACCACTATCCTGTGCACTTTCGGTCTGTTCCGCATATGCACTGCTTTACCAGCACACCCTGGTTCATGCTTTACTTGTGCGCTTGTTTATATGTGCACTATAACCGTACAGTCGCCTATGCACCTATCACCCGGTGCGTATGTTCCACTTATATCCGCTTGCAACCTTATTCAGGTACTCAGATAGATTCTTATTCAGAATGTATTTTAATAAAGTGAAATAATAACCTTTTTTCCTTCTTTAAGGCGTCTTGATTATCCATCAAGCGACCCTTGGTCTGACAGCGCATAAGGTTATATACTAAGGTTTTGGACCATACCATTTACGTTGGACTATACCATATATCTGATTCCTATAAGTGTTTATATATTCATAAACCCCTATTGCTAACCGTTTGAATGACGGCCCTTATGTTTATAACTACCGATCGGAATATTTCTGGGTTTGCTTACCGTTACTGATTCTAAATATTGTAGCAAACCGCCGCCACAGGCCGAGCAATTGTGGAAGGGTCTGTTGACAAGTTTTGGGGCTCTCGTCAGGAATATTTTGCATCTTGGGGTTTCTCCTTTTTCTAAAGACGAATGGATGCAGGCAATGCACTCATATTATTCCATAAACTATAAGTGATCACGTATATTAGATTTATTATTAAAAGTTCATATATATACGTACAAATGCAGACATGCAGACGCTTATTCAGTAATCAATTTTCGGGTCATTTAAGTCACTCTGTGTGGTGGGGGATAACTGCCGCTATATTTACATTGCCTTAAAAATACTTCATATTATATTAAATTAAAGCATATTAACCTGCTTGGCTTTTCTGTTGGACTAGATCTGGTAAAGATAAACTATCAAACTATTAGGTGGTTAAGCTACTAGTGAGGCTTGAGCTAAAAGGTTATCCGCCATTTCACTGAGTGGAACCTTATTTATATACTGTTGAAATCCTGAAAGCCAATCGAAAATAAGGGATCTAGCCAGGAATCCCTGAGGGCTAATGAGAACCCTGTCAGGACTGACAGGAAAATGTCCGATAAAATAGGGGCTTGACAGGAAAACCTGCACATTTAAAAATCACACGTAAAATGGACAGTAAAATGCCTGTTCTTTAATTATTATACAAATGGCCCAAAGTCCTAACTTTACCTTATTCAAATTTAGCAAAAGAAGCTTAAAACTTCGTTACTAGACTTGTTATCAATTTCTAGCCGTGCGTAAGACTAGTAGACGCCGGGAGTACTGATATTAAATTCCAGCGGTAAACTGGTTACAATATAATCCCTTGAAACTAATCGTTAAAAGATATAGATAAGGGAGCCTTTAGTTAATAATTCTTGTAGAATACTTGAGAGATTTTTAGATGTATAATGACAACGACAAAAATATTTCCTACTGCGGTCACATGACCTGTTAAATTGCTCTTCACGGAGAAACAACAAAAATGGTTTGGACCGAGAGTAAAACTGAAATACTGAGACACTTTCAGGACTTATAATGGGTTGGAATATAATTTCAGGTATATGCATATTTGTGCCAGACACCTTACAATGTATGAAAAATATGTTATCAAGTAAAACGAGTTTGGTAAACAAGTGGAAGGGGCACTTGCCAAACAAAATGCCTAAAGTTAAAAAGTTGCAAATATAACAGTATGTCCAATTCAAATAAATGTTCATAAAGTCAATAATATTTCTGTTGCAGGCCATCATCCAATAAAGTTTACATCCATCTGTAGTTGACATATTTCTCCTGTTGGCATAGTAAATTCCAGGTTGTAAAAATGATTAAATGTTATATTTGTTCCAGTTATTACACTATTACCTCCTTAGAAACGGAAATTCTTCTAAATTTTAGATATAATACAGTTCATGTATGCGACATTATTCAGAAACGCAAAAAAGATATATTACTTTCACTGCGATTTAAGGTTTT